>NW_024609937.1:0-53359 GCF_016920785.2 Ixodes scapularis
TTTTAGAAACTATCTACCCTTTCATCCTATGTTTTTACTTGGTGACAGTGCTTTAGTACCACTTAGACGAGTTTTTAATTTTCTTAACAAAACTGGTTATCTACACAAGTTATAAAAATCTTCTCTAGTCTAGCATCTGTTTTGCTGAGTTTTAATAAACATTTTGTTTGGCGCATTATGGCCTCAGTTGCTGCTGCGCCATTAAAACCTTAATCTTACTTACTTACTTACTTACCCGGCATCTTTTTTCGTGACACGTAGCCCACGGCCCTCGCAGGGGGCACCTGTGAAAGCAGGTGTTTAAAGAGTGGCGTCTCCACGGACCCCGAAACATGCGGGTTCGCCCGCCCACGTCTGGCTGTGCATGGCTTTCCCGTGTCCGGGGAAAAGGGCATCCTGGTGGTTGAGCCAAGCCCGGGGTAGGTTTGGACCTTTCGGGGCCCCCGGGTGAGGCAATATACCACTTCGGCCCCCGCTTCCCGTAGACGGGTGTCCTGGCTTGGCTTGACTAGGATGGTTCAGTCAGTCGCCTTTTCTTCTACTATCCCCTCCCTTCTTTCTCCTTTTTCTGCTCTTCTCTTTTTCATTCTCACCTTTGGCAGCAAAGCGGGCTAACCTTGGGTGGAGACAAATACCTTTCTCGAACCACACTTTGTTATAGTTACTTGGTAGCACTGGTAGTGTAGCATACCCAGCCTAGCCATACTTGCTATGGGGCCCTTGTTGGGCTCGGTGGTGGGTGGTGCACGACAGTTTCTGAACATCCTCCGCCTTTCATGACTTCCGCAAACCCTAAACCCGGTTCGGGACGAACCTCTAAGAGGCAGCGTCCAGAACCACCGACCATTGAAAAAGAAACTGTCGAAGCATTTTCAAAGTTTTTTGTTATTCACTCACATGACGAACAAAAATCTGTAGCAAAGATGTCACCCTTTATTGTCGCCAAAGTGTTAGAAAACCTTGTTGGATATTCTCACAAGGCCAAGAAACTACACTCGGAAGACCTTGTTGAAGTGAACACTAAAAAGCAAAGCGAAGCGCTTCTCAGACTGACCAACATTGTGGACGTGGAGGAGTCGGTGAGCCCTCACCGTACACTAAACACGGTCCGTGGTGTCCTTTCTGAAGAAGCCTTTCTTTACACCAGTGAAGATGAACTTTTTGAGGGACTGAAAAGTTAAGGTGTCGTCGATGTGTTCCGCAAGAATGGTGAAAATACCCCTTCAAAACATGTTATCCTCACTTTTGAAAGACGGGCACTCCCGGAGACGGTCAAAGCCGGTTATTTCAACTGTCGCATCTGCCCATACATCCCCAACCCCCAGCGGTGTTTCCGTTGCCTGCGCTTTGGCCACGGATCACGTAGTTGTCGTGGGAAGGAGACGTGCCAGGTGTGGGAATGAGGGTCACGTGTCTGATGGTTGCGAGGCAGAGGCACACTGCTCAAATTGCAGAGGACCACATCCTGTCTACTACCGAAGCTGCCCCCTCTGGAAGCAACAGAAGGACATCCTCGCAGTTAAGGTTAAAGAAAACCTGTCGTACGCAGATGCAAAGAAGCGCTTTTCCTTCCTTTCTAAGGGAGGTTATGCCGAGGTGGTGCGCAGGGGCCCTGCACCACGCTCCGAGACAAAGGCCACTCAGGTCTCTCCTGAGTTCTTGGTTGCCGACCTAAAGGCCCCATTCCCATAACAGAGGCAGCATGCTGCTCCCCTGGGCAAGGACGGGCCGGCGATAGCCGTGCCTGCCCTCCCTTTCAAGACGGTGGCAAAGAGTCAGCAGGCTCACCCTTCTCGTGGAGAGGGCGCTCCAGCTGACTCCTCTGCTCAGGACAGGCCAGCACTGGCTGTACCTGTCAACACAGGCCACACTCCTATGGAGGAGAAAAAGCAGGTACCTCAGTCTCTGGAGAGACAGCCAGGAACCAAAGAGCTGCGTGGGTCGCATGCAGCTTCCTTGTCGGGAAACAAGGTGGAACAGATGGACACGGTAGAACCCCTCTCCAGTTCATCAACCACCCTTCCACCCAGTTCTGATTGTGGCCGCGGATCGGGGCCTCGCGGCACGGACCCTCCCAGGCCGGCGGGCAAGTCTGCCTGCAAGGCTCAGGGAAACACTAGCGCTGCCTTGTCTGCCCCCTCGTCGACTCCGGGTTCTGACCAAGACAAGATGGAGTGGCAGACTACTAAGAAACAAAAATTTAAAAAAAACCCAAAATTCCTTCGAAGTGAAGCAACTGACTCACCTTTCCATGTGCTCCGGTTTTTGTCCCTAAAATGGCTTCAATACTCGTACAGTGCAACTGCCGTGGCCTTTTAAGAAACCTAGACGATGTCGAGCATCTTCTGGAGGAGTACAAGCCACGAGCGCTGTGCTTGCAAGAGACTCATTTGAGTCTCAGTCGCACCAATTTTCTGAGACGTTACCAGGTTTTCCGGAGGGATCGCCCAGGCTCTGGCAATTCTTCTGGTGGAGTTGCGGTGGTCCTCCCGAGAGACGTTCCCTGCACAGAGGTTCCACTGTCCACACCACTTGAAGCAGTGGCAGTTCGGTTCATGCACCATAAAGCTCTGACAGTATGCTCTTTATATTTACCACCTTCTTTCACCTTGAAATGTTCCGATTTTAACTTGCTGTTAGACCAGCTTCCAGAGCCTTTTCTTTTGATGGGCAATTTTAATTGTCACAACCCTTTATGGGGGAGCACACGTCAGGATGTCAGAGGAAAAATTGTTGTGTCAGTTTTAATTACACAAAGTCTGTCTTTTTAATACGGGCCAGCCAACCTATTTTAGTCCATCATCTGTCATCAACTTCCATCGACCTTTCAATTGGTTCTGCTATTTTACTTCCAGATTTTTCCTGGAGTGTGGATTCCAATCCACGTGGTAGCAATAATTTTCCTACTCTTTTAACTTGTAGCGTAGCCCCTCCTTTAATTCATACACGCCCGCCTCGTTGGGAGCTTGACAAGGCTGATTGGAGCCTTTTCAAGCAGGCATCGCTTTTAGCATATTCTCGTCTCGGAAGTCTAACAATTGACGAACTCGATCATCTTTTAATTGAGCGCATTATCACAGCAGCCAAGCTGTCCATCCCGCAGACATCTCAATTTCTTCCTAGGAGGCCAAAGCCCTGGTGGAATTTGGAATGTGAAGAGACACGCAAGAAACAAAATCGGGCTTGGGGTATTCTGAGATGATACTCCACTAGAGATAACCTCATATCCTTTCGGAAAATGAAGGCACGTGCACGTTACGTCCGAAGAGAAGCCAAACGGGAAAGTTGGCAAGGCTGTGCTTCCACTATAAATAGCAGCACCCCACCTAAGGGGGTTTGGGATTGAATACACAAGATCAATGGTTCCTATCATGCATTTAAAATCCCCCTGCTTTTTAGGAATGGAACATGCCCAGACGCACTCGAGGAACAAGCTGATAATTTTGGGAACATTTTGTGTATATATCCAGTTCACATCATTATTCATCTACCTTCCTTCGACACAAGCTGAAGGCTGAGAGCGATCCCTTGAAAACCTCAGGAGGTGAACAGGAAGAATATAATGCTACGTTCAGCTTGCACGAGCTTCTCGCAGTTCTTCATAACACAAAGCCCTCAGCTCCTGGACCAGATGGTTCACATTATTCAATGCTACAGCATCTTCATCCTTGTACACTTCGATGTCATTTTATATCTTTATAATCGCATATGGCAGGAGGGCTATTTCCCTTCATCTTGGAAGGTAGCACATGTCCTTCCACTTTTGAAGGCTGGTAAGGATGCTTCTTGTGTTTCCAGGTATAGGACCATTGCTCTTACCAGCTGTCTCTGTCAGACACTGGAGCGAATGATTAATCATAGATTAATGTACTATTTGGAGCGTAGTAAGGTACTCGACAAATTTCAGTGCGGCTATCGTTCATCAAGGTCTACAGTTGACCACTTGGTCCGTCTCGAAACTGTTGTGCGTGAGGCCTTTGCGCACGGGCAGCACTGCCTCTCTGTGTTTTTCGATCTCGAGAAAGCGTACGACACGGCTTGGCGCTCTGGCATTTTGAGGGACCTGTCTGACCTCGGACTACTTGGTCGCATGCTTCGTGCAATTCAGAGCTGTTTAGACAGGCGCACCTTTCGAGTCCACTGGGAAACACTCTCCCGTGAATTTCTGCAGGAAAATGGAGTGCCACAGGGGGGAGTGCTAAGTCTCACCTTGTTTATAGTTAAAATGAACTCCATTGCTTCAGTGATCTCTCCGTCGGTTCGGTACTCTCTTTACGTCGATGATTTCCAAATTTCAGTTTCCTCCTGTAACCTCTCAGTCTGTGAACGCAGGGTTCAGCTAGGCATCAACAAGCTTACTAAGTGGAGTGACAGTAGTGGGTTCAAGTTGTCTCCTGAGAAGACTGCATGTGTTTGCTTCAGCCGCAAACGTGGAATCCTCCTTGAACCATCCCTAACAATCTACAATAGTAATGTTAGTGTCCAACCTCGGCACAAATTTTTGGGTCTTACGTTTGATAGTAAACTGAATTTTATTGCTCATGTAAAAAGCCTGAAATTGAGAGCTCACAAATCTTTCAATATCCTTAAAGTTCTCTCGCACCGGTCTTGGGGCTCAGATCGATTGTGCCTCCTGCGGATCTATCGCTCTTTGGTACGCTCCCGACTAGGCTATGGCTGCTTTGTTTATGGGTCTGCCAGACAGTCTGTTCTCAAGATGTTGGATCCCATTCATCATCTTGGGCTTCCCCCGCTCCAAAGACCCGCAGACCCATGGGGTTATGAAACCGTGTGGGTCCCACAGGAATTCTGTGGGTGTTTGGGTCCCTATGGGTCCCCGCACAGTTTGTTTGGGTGTGTGGGTCGCCACAAAGATTGTGTGGGTGTATAGGTCCCCATGGGTCCCCACACACAGGGGTGGAACGGCTGCGCCATTTGCGCCATTTTGCGCCAGACGCATTTGTCTGCGCCATCCTGCGCCATTTTGCGGAAACTGCGCCACAGCCAATACATCGCGCCATTGTGCTCCAAATCGCTGAACGTGCGCCCAATTTTTTTTTTTTTCATTTTGTCTTGGTTTTGGTTTTTATCGACTCGATTGGCAACAATGAGCGCGTTTAGCTTGGTCGGCCTTGCAATCCTTTGTTCTGTTTATTCTTCCTTTGTATCCCAATTCCCGAGTCGGAAGCGCGCGAAAAAACTCGGGGTTCCAATTCCAAGTGCTACACCACCTGCGACTGGATTGTTGTTCTTCAACCATAAGCGGCTAAGCAAGTCGGCCGAGAAGAGGTAGAGCCGTTAAGCGAAATATTTCCTGAGGCTCTGCGGCCCGGGTTCCGAAAGTCAGCCAGTTGAAAACACATTAGCAAACGATTCCTTTTAGTACTTCTTCGTTAGAAGTTGGAACCGCATTCCTGCCAGATAAATCGTGATTTAATAGAACTGAAACGCAGTCCGATCCGAAACCTTGCCGGCCAGCAGCTCTCACGCGAGCGATAGATCTTGCTTGATAAACCTTGCTCCTGCTTATCGCTAAGAACACGATAACTCCGTTAATCGTAGTCTGCTGCTTCAATATTGAGTTATACAATAGTATAAACTCGGAATTTGTTGCCCTGTTCCTCCGCGCAACTGCACGTCCGTTTCTCACGCACGTCACGTGGTTCGCACATATAATTACCATCTCGAACAGGTGTGAGTTGCGCCATAAGCAGTGCTGGTTTGCATTTTGAGCAGTTGAAAGCCACTCAGAAAATATCAAGGACACTATCTGCAGAAACATATGGTACTTGCTTTTTGGTTCTCATTAAGGCTCACAAAGTTTCAAGTTTTCGCATCTGTTACACTTTTATCCCACCTACATAGGTCCCTAACCACCATCTGTGTTGTTCTTTTGTGCTGCTAAGCACAACTGAAATTGCTCCCGTGCTTGTCTAAAACACAAGCTGAAGTGCAATGAAAACTGATCTGAGCTGCTCCTAGCCTGCTCCAGAACATCGTTTTAGCTGCTCCCAACCTGCTCCAAAACAGCTGTTTCAGCTGCTCCCGTGGCTGCTCCCAAGTACATTTCATGAGTTCCACCCCTGCACACAGTCTGTGTGGGTCTATGGGAGCTGTGTGGGAGCTGTGTGGGTCCTGCAGAGGTCCTATAGGAGCTGTGTAGGATCATAGTCCTGTGAGAGCCGTGTGGGTAACCCATAGGGTTTCATAACCCCATGCTCTGTGGGCAATCTGTGTGGGGACCTGTAAGGGAATGCACGCTCGACACCGTATTTCACTGCAGACCATCGCCAAGACCTCGCTGGTTTCATCTTTATTTACTATTTCGCCCTTCGCTTTTCTTGCTTTCGCCAGTCATTTATCTTTTCCCCCGGATGTGGTTGATTTTCGCAGTCGTTGACATCACTGCGATGGCATCTGGATGCTGGTTTTCGCCCCGCAGCTTCATCACTAGGCATTCTGAAAAATATGCAATGACGAAATATTTAAAGGAGCGCAGCTTGTAGACGTAAGGCTTAAACAAATGTTCATTTATATCACCTGCCACATCACTTTCGTGAATAGTTTCATTTGGAATAGCCTTCAATAATGACATGCTTGAAAATTGCAATTGTGATATGCTCTATAAAAGCAATAATAAAAAGGTTGATTAACAAATCTTGGTTAATTAGCCAACATTATGTGACGGTTATCCCTTTATCTAATGTCCACCGAGCCCCACAAATACACAGTGAAAACAACATCCACAAAACTCTCGCCCCCTTTTTAAAAAATTCTGTTCGAATTAAAATGGCACAATTAGCAATTGTCGCCATTTGAAAGTTTAGTTTGTTACGTCCGGTTTCTCCTTTTGACAAGTATCGGGCTCATGAAAGATATCATCACCACGTTACTGTTTTCCACAACCAAAATCCCTAGTGAAATGTGCTGGTTATGCCCTTAGTGTCATTCTTTTTTTACTTATGCCCGACTACGCGGGCCGCGAGCAAACGCCAGGTGGGCCGCGTGTTTGAGACCCCTGACAGAGTGGGCATGGAAGCTCTGCAACCATGAAGTTGCTCATGTTTTTCGTCCTCCCGCAGTTCCTGAGCGTGCCGGCGCGTGGGTCCCCAACTAACTGGAGTCACGATGACGGCGCGGTTTTCTTCCGGCATCCGGACGGCAATCTTCAACCTGCCAATCACTCGTCGACAGCACCGTCCTGTCCTGGTATCAAGTTCATCGAGAACCTCGTTCACACCACGTCATCAGCAGGGACATCGACAGCGGCAGCTATAAAGGAGCTCCCCTTGCGACAGCGCGCCAGTGGGCATGGAAGCTCTGCAGCCATGAAGTTGCTCATGTTTTTCGTCCTCCCGCAGTTCCTGAGCGTGCCGGCGCGTGGGTCCCCAACTAACTGGAGTCACGATGACGGCGCGGTTTTCTTCCGGCATCCGGACGGCAATCTTCAACCTGCCAATCACTCGTCGACAGCACCGTCCTGTCCTGGTATCAAGTTCATCGAGAACCTCGTTCACACCACGTCATCAGCAGGGACATCGACAGCGGCAGCTATAAAGGAGCTCCCCTTGTGACAGCGCGCCAGTGGGCATGGAAGCTCTGCAGCCATGAAGTTGCTCATGTTTTTCGTCCTCCCGCAGGTTAGTAAACAAAAACCTTGCCATTGTTTTAAATCAGACAATGTTTGTCTTGTTATGCTTCCATGCCCTGAAGCTTGTATTGAGTCTTTTAGAGTTCTGCTGCTGTTGTTGTCTGGTGATGTTGAGCGGAACCCAGGTCCCATGTCAAAACCCCAAGAAGAACAATTACTTAGCTTACAAGAAACAGTCGATAAACTTAAAAACAGTCATGCTATACTTCAACAAGAAGTAAACCTTCTAAAAGAAAAACAAAAACAAAGTGAACAGACAGTTTCAACACTTGAAGAGCGACTTAACAAACTCGCGAGTGAACTCGACGCACTAAAGCAGAAGGATACTAGTAGCGCCGCGACCACTGAACCCCAGCTTACTGCTGCCTTAAACGAACTATCTCAGCTAAAAACACGTTGCGATGATGCAGAGGGCAGATCCCGTCGCTGTAATCTTTTATTTTTTGGCATCACCGACGCAGACAAGGAAACGTGGGCTCAGTCAGAGTGCTTGGTCACTAGCTTGTGCTCCGAGAAACTAAACGTGCAAGTTGAATCATCTAGGATTGAAAGGGCGCATCGCCTAGGAGCATTCGACCCTCAGAAATGTCGCCCAATAATAGTAAAGTTTTCTTCGTTTAAAGATAAAGATAGCGTTCTTTCATCAGCCCACAAGCTTAAAGGAACTCGCGTAGCCATCAGCGAAGACTTCCCAATTTCTGTCCGGCTCGCACGCCGTCACCTTCTTGATTTTGCAAGGCCAAAAGGCACCCCCTACAGACTGCGTCATGATAAACTTTTTATAAATGATAAGTGCTATGTATTCGATGCCGCTCTTGGCGCCGTTAAAGAAAAAGACACATAGCCACGCCAGCGCTTCTTCTCGTCGCCCTCTAGAAGTAGACCGGCAAAGCACCATGTTATCACTAACAAATCTTCAAGTCATTCTATCCTATTTACTAACATTAGAAGCCTAATACCAAAGAGAGACGAAATAATTTCAGTAATCGAAGGGTGTAATGCCGCTTTTGTTGTACTTACAGAGACGTGGCTAAGCCCTGATATATCTGACGTTGAGCTATTTCCCTCGCAACTAAACTTTCGAGTGTATAGGTCTGATAGAAAAACTAGAAAAGGAGGGGGCGTACTTTTGGCCATAAAAGACCATATACCATCACGGCTAATACCGCTTACCACTGACCTAGAAGTTGTTTGGGTGTATCTTTGCACAACGCCTTCCGTAATAATGGGTGTGTGTTACAGGCCGCCGGATAATAAAAGAGATTTTGTTATTGAGCTGTATAAATGCCTTCCTGAACTCGCATGTAAATATCCTAACGCTTTAGTTACCCTTTTTGGTGATTTCAATTACCCAAATATTGACTGGTCTACTATTTGTTCTAGCTGTGCATTTTCTCAAGAGTTTATTGACCTTTGTTTAGATTTTAACCTATCTAATGTTATCACTCAACCCACTAGAATTACCAATCGCTGCAGCAACGTACTCGACCTACGTTTAAGCAATGACCTTTCTCTCTTCAGCAACGTCACATACTTACCCAGCATTAGCGACCACCTCGTCATTGAGCTAACATTCTCCATCACTACTCCTAAGAAATCACGTTATTGCAAATTCATTCACGATTATGCGAGAGCCGACTACGCATCTATCAACACCAACCTCGAAGAATTTTATCACATATTCTCAGTAAACTTCGCAGAAAGGACGGTCAATGAAAACTGGATTCTTTTCAAAGATAGACTAACATGCCTAATCAAACGTTTCGTTCCACTCACTCGAATTATATCCGATAACACTAACCCTTGGTACGATAAAACAGTTCATTGTCACTCCAACAGGAAAAAAAGAGCTTATACGAGGGCAAAGGCTCATAACACTAACGCATCTTGGAACGCCTATCACGAATGCGCTAGGGCCTACAAATCCGCGATTCATGATGCCAAATCCAAATTTTATACTCATGACCTCCCAACATTTTAACCAATAAACCTAAAAAGTTTTGGAAAGTAATTAACCCAGCACTCTGTCTTCCATTACAATTCGTTGACGAGTACGGCCTTCCACTTTCTGACGAACATAGTGCTCTTGAAACTAACAACTTTTTTAGCTCGATCTTTACCAATGAAGACTTGTCAAGTATGCCCAACTTGGGCCAACCCCTTCATCCTTCTATGAATCCTATCATGATCGACCGCTCTGGTGTACTGAAGGCCATTGATCAGCTGAAGGTGTCTTCTAGCTCTGGCGACGACCAAATAAACTCGAAAATATTAATAAATACTAAACATGTCTCTTCAACTTTCCTCTGCGACATTTTCTCGCAGTCTCTTCAACTTTCTGAAATTCCATGCGATTGGAAAATCGCTAACGTCATCCCCGTTTACAAAGCAGGTGATCGCCAACTAATTAACAACTATCGCCCCATCTCGCTCACCAGTGTGTCGTCTAAACTCTTAGAGCATATACTCTATTCTAACATAATAAACTTTCTAGACTCCCACAGCCTTCTTTTCGAGCATCAGCACGGCTTTCGCAAGTCATACTCATGCGAAACGCAACTAACAGCTTTTCTTACTGACGTTTACTCAAACTTTGATTCTAATAAGCAAACTGACGCCATATTTATTGATTTCTCCAAGGCATTTGACAGGGTCCCTCATCAACGTCTCTTACTGAAACTTAGAAATATTAATATCCATCCCTCAGTCGTCAAATGGATCTCCGAATTCCTCACAAATCGCACCCAGTACTCATCTATTAACAACACCAAATCTACCACCTGCACTGTAACCTCCGGCGTCCCCCAGGGAACCGTTCTTGGCCCCCTTCTATTTTTAATATACATTAATGATCTCTACCTCAACATCTCCTCTTCAATACGTCTCTTCGCCGACGACTGTGTAATTTATAGACCTATTCAAACCACGATAATCAAATTTTGCAGAATGACCTCGCACTTATAACTCAGTGGTGCCACAAATGGCAAATGACTTTAAACTTTAATAAATGTAAATCTCTATCATTCACCCGCAGTTCACATGTTTCATCCTTTTCTTATCACCTTTCCACTATCCCAGTAGCTACCTGTTCCTCATATAAATACCTAGGCGTTCACCTGACCTCTGATCTGTCATGGACTACTCATATAAATGCTGTCACTGCCGATGCTAACCGTACTCTCGGATTTCTTCGCCGTAACCTCAGACTAGCTACACCTTCAGTAAAACTACTAGCTTATACGACCTTGGTCAGATCTAAACTTGAATTTGCTTCATCCATATGGTCACCATGGCAATCATATCTAACTAACAACCTTGAATCCGTTCAAAACAGAGGTCTTCGTTTTATTTACTCTGACTACTCCCCATACACTAGCATATCAGGATTACGCAAATCAGCTAACCTTGACTTACTTTCTTTACGTCGAAGGGTGTCACGTCTCACTCTTCTTCACAAAATCTTTTACCACAACAACCATCTAAAAGATTCTCTCCTATCACCTCCCTACCGTATTTTCCCTCGTTTTGACCACTCATGTAAACTGCGCTCAATTACTTCGTCATCTGTCTCCTATAAAATGTCGACTTTACCATCTGCTATTGACGATTGGAACTCATTACCTGACCTCATTGTAAACATGACTGATACTAACAAGTTTGCTGCAGCCGTTAACCTCTTTCTTTCTGAAATACAAGTATAGATTACAGCGTGTTTTTTATTAACTATTTTTGTTGATGTTTTTAGTGTGTTCACTCCCTTGTATAATGCCCCCTGGGGCCCTCAAGGAAAATAAATGATGATGATGATGATATAGTGCCCCTCTCCTATTTAATACTCTAGCAAGCCAAGATCAAACTATTAAAAAATAAGTACAATGCTAATGCTGAATTCAGTTCAGAGTAAGTGATTAAGACATCCCATATTATAACCCTGCTTTTTTTGTCACTGCACAACAAGTACCTAGAGCTACTGTAATTTTTCATAATACCTACTGGGAGTTCACGTTGTTCCATGGGCACATGAAAGTGATAAGATAAAGTGGCATATCACGCTCTTATTTATTACAAAAGTATACCTGAAAGCAGTGGCTTTAGCATTTCTAAGCATCAGCACATAGACACCCTTGAGTCAAAAAGAAGAAAACAAAAAAGAGAATTGTTGTTCCAATGAAGAAATTTTCGCAGAGCCTTTTTTTATTGCGAAGACATCAGATAATATTCCGGGCCACTGTGGCATGTATTGCAACTGAAAATTATTGAAATAAAAAGGAAATGAAAATGTCCTATGCACCGTTTACTTCATATAGCCAGAATAAAGGCCAGCGGCACAAACAAATTATCTGGTGTTTGCACAAAAAGTGTAAAAAAAAGAGCTTTTGAGTTTTACCGAGTTTGCCTAATCTTCCCATAATTTTACTAAAAGCTTCCACAATCATGTTATACTTGTGTGCTAAATTCCGTCAGAGTGTACTGAAGGATAAATTTATGCGGTCCATCCTAAGACCACCGAAACATTGTAAACTACCAGTATAATACCAACTAGCTGCCATGATAATGCCTTGACTGAGAAGATTTTTCAAATAACTGTTTAGGTTATGATTACGTCATAATTTGCACTCGCCTCTTAGGAATGCCACTTTCCTGGGCGTCAAAGGCGGCCTGCTGTCCTTGTTGGTATTGGCGTTCGACGCCGCCCCAGTAACAGTTCTCTCCACAAGGACACTAGACCCCCACAAAGCAACGGCCAGGTTCTTGACAGCGACGCTTGGCCTTACGTCCTTGTTCAGGATGCTGTCGTCCCAGGCTTTCCTCGTCACCATGACGTCAACATTGTGGAAATGCATCTATAAAAAAATGAAAAGAGGAGGCGAAACCGATGTATTTGGCGGAGAGGTCCTCTTTTCATGGAATGCTTCTTCGTGCATATTGATTAGAGTGAGCTTTTGTTAGTTTAACCCCTTTTTTAATACAATCATTTTCAAACGTCCTCGGAAGCGCCCATACAACAGTACTACGCTGCTCGAGCTATTGAGCTCTTTTGTTCTGTCTCCTGATTATGCCGCTGTCGAACTAGACGGGGCACTGGGTGGCAAGCTCTCTTGTAGCGTCGGCTGCTGGCAAGATTATTTGGCCAGCTCAGAAAAACTCAACAGCACGCTCACTGGCTGACTGCATGCTTTGTGATTTCACTCTTCCCTTTCCAGCCCACTTTGCCTCCAAGCCCAGCTTCTTAGATGGTGTTTCATGATCCCCCTCCCGTCCCCACCCCCTGAACTTTTCGGTCGGCGTGATGGATAGAGAACATGAGAAGACGAGCCCACTGATTTCGGTTGCCAGTGCAACACATGCCACTTTTTCACCGGTGCACGCAGTTACTATGCAACCTCAAGCGTGGCTGGGACTATAAAACTACCGCATTAAAAAAAAGAGCTACTTTATGCTCCAAGATTGATGGAGTTTCATTCACATGTACCTGGTGAACGTAGAAAAAATAGACCCTTTTCAAAACCTAATCAAACAACATTGGCGGTCGCAATTTCTTGGAGACGACAGCTGTGATTGGATCGAAGTTCAAGTGGAACGCTGACGGTGCACTCACTTCCTATCAACGTCAATCACTGACGCGGCGCTTGTTTCCAATGCTTACTCAGGATCCGCGTTTAAAGGGCAACTCCGCTTCATTTTGGTTTTGAAAAAACAATGCAGTCCTCTTCAGTATCGCTTGGGAAAACCACACGTCAAATATTATGACGCAGTTCTTTCTAAATGTTTCTTAAACAGTCCGGCAAACTTCGCAACTCGCCAAGTTGCCAAAATAGGCTGACTCGAGCGGGCGAATTCAGGCGCAACCAACAGCGCAGTCAAGGCTACGGCATGAGCGGAGCCAACATTGAACTGAACGTCATCATCATGGCCCCTTTTTGCTTGTTTTTACTTCTCCGATCGAGCGTAGCGCATGACGTCAGCAACGTTGCCTCTCGGTGTTCAGCGGTGTCCACGTGATTGGCGTACGCGCCTGCGCAGCGCGCTTCTTGGGAGCAGACCAACCACCCGCTGTGGTCCCGCCGTTACCGCCGTCTTCCACGTCACAACCACCGTCGTCATCTCACCATTTGTGATTATTGCCTCTCGGAGTTTCGTCCACACTATAGACACAACGTGTGCAGAGTCGCAAACTTATGCCGCAGTTGTGCAGACGTCGTTGAATGCCGTAGACACCAAAACGTGGCGAAGAGTGCGGTGCAGACGACACTCGCGCCTGCCGCACGCCCGCCCCCATCCCGCCCGTCGTTGGGCCGAGGATCACGTGACATCTCGTACCACGTGATGGCCATGTACTTGGCGGCCCGAGGCCAATGTTGCCGGACGGGGCCAAAGTTTCGGTTTCGATTTCCGCTCGTGTTTAAAATTAGATTTAAAAATATATATTTCATTTTTTGCGAAGCTAACGACGTAGTGTCTTTTACTAGGGCTTTTTAATTCGAAATCCCTCATTATCCCGAAATCTTCGGAATTGAAAGGAGTTGCCCTTTAAGAAATGGCGGCCTTACACACGCACATACTTCTGAAAAGGGTTTATTGTATGGGCCAAAGGTAATTAGTATTAAGGAATGTGATGCTCTAAGTCTTTCTGCCTTATGCACTCAGAATGTTAGAGATGCAAGTCTAAATCTTTTTACAAACATATGTCGCCTTAGATACGTTTTTCAGGACATTATAAGCACCACTGCTGGTGAAGTGATGCAACACCAAAAAACAATGATTTATGATGATAAGGCTGAAACAAATCTCATTTGAGCAACATTTATCAAGATCTACATGGTCAATGACAAATTGTCAAGGTCTTTTCATAATGAAGACATCCTGCAAGCATAGAAAAGCTTTCTATCCAAAGGTCTCCTATGAAGCCAACAATTACCGAATCAACTTACCATATCACTTTCTATAAAGTTTAGGAGGTGATATTGATCCGCCTCAGCGGGTGCTTTGGCAGCTGCCTCAGCGGACGGAGGTCCCACGGCACCAGCTGCTCCATCCAAGGCGGCACGTGTCTGGCACACGTTCTGCACCACTGGAGCTGGTGCTGCTGCCACCGGTTTTGTGAAAAATATATGACAATATATGAACAGTGTGCGGCACTGCCCCAAAATGTGTGTGGTGCTACACTAAAAGCTGAGAGTGAGGTGGCAAGCATATACCGATTTGATCAACCACCCACCAGCCTTGAGCAATGCGGCTGCACTCCTGCCCCTGTGTATACAGGGAGAGCAGTGCCACACAACACAAGGCTGATCACAGTTTGGTCCAGTCCCTACACAGCATCTATGACACCATCTGCCAAAAACTTAATAGGTATAGTAAGGGTCATGGCCATGTAATTTATGATGCTGTAGCTTCTCAAAGAGAGTATGTCGAACACATAGCATGCTCCTCCTGCACTCATGTTTTCGTGGAGAGGAAATAGTATGGAATATTGTTTATAAAAAACTACCGCAATATCTGGACTTAACAGCTACCCCGCTGAAGATGAACTAACCTTTACACGCTAACCGTTAGCTCATTCCTTATTTTCTCTTAACATGTTCGCAGCTTACCTTAGGGAGGGTTATCACTTGGGATACTACGGTAGGTAGAAATTCTCCACTAATATGCAATATATACATTGTAAGACTAACCAGGCACTTTCAAACCTCATAACAATTTAGAAGGCATTACATTCTTATTTGTTGCATTACACCAAAACTCAATCCTGGGGGAATATGGAACTTCGAGAACATGGTAGTGCTTTTTGACAAGGACAAGAGGAAGGAACAGAAAATGCAGTGCGCAAACTTCAACTGCTGAATTTTCAGAGATCAACATCTATATAAGCTCTGCGCCAAAGCGCCACTCAACCAATGCCGTAAGCCGAACCTGCTCGCAGGAACTGTGTTTTTTTTTCCGCCAAAATAATTGAAGCCCTGCTGACACAACTATCGCCGTGACTTTTGATTTAATTCGCCTCTATAATCTCTCTTACGATTTTATCTTTATGTGTGCTGATGATCGTACTTTTTGTAATCACAGGTTTACATTCACAATCACAACAATGCATCGACAGATGGCCATCCCAATAGCAACTCACTTTCTAGTTGTGCTCCCGTAATTTATTGTTAATACATCTTCCCGTCTGGCCTACGTACTGTTTGCCAGATGTCAAGGGAACCTGATAAACACATTCCACGCATGCAACGAACGGTTTCTGGTGCTTCTTCAAACAGCCTACCGGGGCCTTATGGAAAGGGTCAGTCAGTTTGCACATTTTTTGCAAGTTTTCTGTCACCCTTTCTTTCTTTTGGGTTACTTCTTGTTCTGAGATATCTACCACTAGTAACTTCTTCAAGACCCTTTCCAGAAAGTGAGTTGCCATCGGGATGGCCGTTTATCGATGCACTATTGTGACTGCGGATGTAAACCTGTGTTTACGAAATGCATGATCATCAGCATACATAAAAACGAAATTGTAAGAGAGGCTATAGAAGCTAATTTCATCAAAAGTCACGGTGATAGTTGTTGAAAAAACGGTTAAAGTCACGGTGATAGTTGTGTCAGCTTGGCTGCGAATGGTTTGGCGGAAAGAGAAATACAATTCCTGAGAGCAGCTTTGGCGTACGGTATTGGTCGAGTGGCGCTTTGGGCGCTAACATGTTCTTGAAGATTCATCCCGAACTCGCCCAACAGTCAACATTGAGAACATGGAAGTTAATTTTGAACTGTATTTAATGACTTGAAGGCACTGCACAGATATCACATAAAAATCTGGTCAAGCTCAAGGTACTCTTCTGATGTGAGCAACCGAAACACTTTGGGGATGCTCAAACGTAACATGATTGAGACACTTGCATTAACTGTGTTCACTGCAATTGCGACAAAGTTGCAGTAAACTGCATCCACAGGCTGCCATGGCTGACTAAGGCCTTCGTGGTCATGTCGTTGCCACCGAAAGCACCTGCAGTTGTAGGCTTGCAGGTCACTATGCAAAAACATTCTGTAATAGCTGTAGTATAAAAAGTCCTCTGCCACACTGGAAGAGACTGCGAGAGAGCTAGGCAGACTTAAATAGAGCTCCTGTATAGGCTCCCTACGAGAGCAAGAGTTGTGCGTCCACCCCCAAATTAAAACTTGCGTTTGGGCGAGTTGGTTCATATTGGTTTAAAAGGTTAAAAAGTGCAAACAAAACAAGGACAATAAAGACACAAAGACGACAGGACGGGTGATTTTAGGGCCCGTCCTGTCGTCTTTGTGTCTTTATTGTCCTTGTTTTGTTTGCGCTTTTTAACCTTTTAAATCACTCCCGGAGCACCGGTTTTCCTGCACAGCATGTGGAGTCTGCTCCTTAGTGACTGAATTCGGCAAATAGCGGTGGCGTGCGTTCGAGGCACGTGGCGTGCTCAAAAGCAGGGGAACGTACGCCGGGGCGCGCGCAACGTCTTCTTTCCTGCACGACACTTGATCCGGCTGCTCACGTGATCAGATCTCGGCGAATAGCGGTGCGGTGGCACGTGGAAAACAGACGCGCAACTCTGCCTTCCGTAAGGAGCCTATACAGGAACTCTAGACTTTTGACATTCGTTTTATACCGTAAAATACCGGGCAAGCGCTCACTCAAGATTTTGAGATAATCATGAAAAAATGGGGGATGGGCGCTTGTCCGGTCATCAATTCTACATATCGATGTACTGTGCATATTTTCGCAGATTTTACAAATTTGGGAATGGGCACTTCATGTGGTATGGGCGGATGCACGGTATTCTACGGTAGCTTTGTCCATTTCATTTTTTCGCTTTTCTAACATCTAAAACTCCTCATTCCATCTAGAACTTATAGAAGCCAGGAGCGGACAGACCCAAATCTCCCACATTCTGTTACCATTTATCACAAAAAAAGTCTCAGCACAGAAATTGATGAATTTTAAAAGAGCAGTTATGAAGGAACCATAATAGGGTACTATCGGACAAGATAAGCACACCACTGGGAAGCAACACAACCCTTTGTTGCAGATTTTTATAACCACAAATAAAAAAGGAAGAAGGGAGGGGTTTGCAACCATGCCTAAGCAGTGCAATAACTGGTTCTCTGCTTTGCTTGGGAAAAAGTTAAACCCAAACGTTTCTGCAAGGGCACCAAAATCATTTAAAATAAGAGTACGCACCTTCTTTCCGAATCAAGGCCGTTTGTAGATCCCTGTTCAGGACCTGGACGACGTCCAACTCTTTTTGCAGCCTTCGTGCTTTGTCCTTCGAACGCTTGCACTTTGCCCGGAGTCTTGCGATCTCCTCAACATGGTGGATACACTTAACATCAAAAAAAAAAGGCAACACTCAATTATTTAGAACATGTCACTGCACATGCACACATTTACTATAGCTAATAGTAGAGCTATAAGCATTTCTAAAAAAAAATATAATTAGGAAGTTTTGACTCCTATAGCCTTTTATATCTCAAAAGGTTTTCAATCTCTCTTACCACTATTAGCTAAGCCAGTGGCAACAAGTTTACTGGGGCAGACCACACCAGAGACTGCAGACCAGGTAATGTTGCAGCAAGTTATGACAAAGTCAGCCATTAAGAAATATGACGAGGCGATCGGGATTTCCCATTCCCATATGTACTTCTTCAAAGTGTTTGTGCTCACTTTTAATTGAAGAAATTGAGGCGTTTGAGAGGTGGACACAGTAAAGAGAAGTTCTGCGATAAATGTAAAAATAACTGGAATCTGAAAAGTTTCTGCAGCACTGAGCGCACTGTTTTGCCGCCGCCGGCCTGTTCAGCACCGCATGCTCTCCGCTCTTTCCTTAGGGCTGCCTTCCCACATTGCATGCTGAGCAAAGCAAATAGGAGCATTTGGAGCGCTGCCAACAATGTCCCTATGAAGTCGTGCATGGGCAATCGAATTCAAAAAAGTGTCTTGAGCTTCTAAGCGCAGCACAGAGCAACACCTCTATTCCATGCCAGTTGCTTCTCTCCCACATCGCACATCTTGAAAAGCTGTTGTGGCATGCCAATAAGTGTCGAAAGCATTCGCCATAACGTCCCAGCAAGGTGCAAACGGCAGCATTGTTTGCTTTGCTTGTGGTGTCGCCGATCTGCTGTCTCCAAAGCGGGCACAGGAAAGGCAACATTTCGCGCAGGAAAGCCTCCCTGCACATGCCCAACAACGTGCAGTGAACTCATGTCACCAATTTGGTGTAAAAACAAGCGACCGAGTTACTCGTTACTCGTGCATTATTTTTATACAGTTCAGATATAGTTAAATTCAGATATAGTGTAGTATTTTCCAACACCCCCGGCTTTGTTAAAACCGGTGTCGATACCACAGCTAAGGACTGTGGCAATACAACAGAAAAATGAATCTATAACATCACTGTTAATAGTTACATGATCGTTTCGGTATATTGCCTGCTTGGCAGTCATATACCCTTCTGCTTTTACTTTTTTTAGAGATCAGGCACTCTTCTATAATAGTATGCCCGGAATCATCAAATAAAAAGTACTTTGGTGAATTAGCCAGCACACTTAAAAATACTCTTTAAATGGGTTGTTATTGCATGTCATACCCCCGCTGGGGGCACCTGTGAAAGCAGGTGTTTGGAGAGTGGCGTCTCCACGGACCCCGAGCCATGCGGGTTCGCCCGCCCACGTCTGGCTGTGCGTGGCTTTCCCGTGTCCGGGGAAAAGGGCATCCTGGTGGTTGAGCCGAGCCCGGGGTAGGTTTGGACCCTTCGGGGCCCCCCGGGCGAGGCAATACACCACTTCGGCCCCCGCTTCCCGTAGACGGGAGTCCTGGCTTGGCCCGACCAGGATGATTCAGCCTAGTCGCCACTTCTACTATCCCCTCCTTTCTTTCACCCTTGTCTTCTTCTTTTCACTCTTCTCATTTCCCTTCTTTCCTTTTTCAACTCCTTTGGCGGCAAGGGCTAACCTTGGGTGGTGACAGATACTCTCGTCCAGATCCACACTTGGTTATAGTTTCTGGGTAGCGCTAATAGAGTAATGCTTCCAGCAAAGCCATATTTGTTATGGGGTGTTACCTATTCCCTCGTTGGGCTTCGTGGTGGGCGGCGCGCCACAGATTCCGAACACTCCTTGCCCTCTTATGGCGCCCCTCTCTTCCAAACCCCGTTCGGGGCAAGCCGTTAAAAGGCGCTGCCCTGAACACAAGACTATTGAAAAAGAACCAGAGGTAGAAAACTTCTCGAAGTTTTTCGTTGTTCATTCTCTCGATGAACAGAAACCTGTGTCAAAGCTTTCACCATTTGTCGTCGCCAAAGTACTTGAACACCTTGTAGGGTTTTCCTACAAGGCTAAAAAACTCCACTCAGGAGACCTCCTAGTTGAGATAAATAATAAAAAGCAAAGTGAAGCGCTTCTCAAGCTGAACACCATACTTGATGTGAAAGTGTCGGTGAGCCCTCACCGCACACTGAACACCATCCGTGGAGTCCTCTCTGAAGACGACTTCCTTCACGCTAGTGAGGAAGAACTCCTCGAGGGACTCCAAGGTGCCGGCGTTGTCGCCGTAAAACGAATTATGTTCAAAAAAGATGGTGAAGAAATAAATCCCTTCAAAACACGTCATCCTTACATTTGAACGACACACACTGCCACAAACAATCGAGGCTGGATACCTGAATTGCCACATCCGCCCTTTTGTCCCCAACCCCCAGCGGTGTTTCCGTTGCCAGCGTTTTGGTCACGGAACACGCAGCTGTCGAGGGAAGGCGACTTGTGCAAAGTGTGGCAGTCAGGATCACATCTCTTACAATTGCGAGAATGTGGCCCACTGCGTTAATTGCGATGGACCACACCCTACCTACTATTGTGGCTGTCCCATATGGAAGCAAGAGAAGGAAATCATTGCCATTAAAGCCAAAGAAAATATCAGCTATAGCGAAGAAAAGGTATTCCTTCATGTCGAAGGGATCGTACGCCGACGTGGCACGGAGGGGTCTTGTGCCGCGCTCGGAGTCTAGGGCTACCCAGGTCTCACCTGAGGTTCTGGAGGCAGCCCTCAGGGCCCCAACCCCCCAGCCGGGGCAGCAGTGCCCCCCTCTTCATGGAGGGAGTGCACATGCTGGTTCGCTGGTTCTAGACAGGCCGGCAAATGCCGCACCTGTCCGCACTTCGCGGTCTTCTCCCGGGGAGAGGGGGCGAAACTCCCGCCCGACCTCCTCAGAGAGGACCTCCTCTTCGAAAAAGCGGCACAACCCTCGTGCCGCTCCCCCAGTACCCAAGGGGCCGGAGGAGGCAGAGTTGAAAGACACTCTGCCCAGCACCTCCGGTGCCTCTTCGGCTGGTCATGGCCGGTGCAAGCCACCCCGCACAACAAGCCAGCCAAAACCTTCAGGTAAAGGCTCGCCTCCAGAAATAGAGGCGATGGATGATACCGCTGAGTCACCCACTCCTGCATCCGACGAGGGTGACATGGAGTGGCAGACTTTCAAGTCTAAAGGGAAAAAATCAGTGGTCCCTCCCAAATAACCATTAATTTCATATTCTGAATTTTTTCATTGCCTCTCTTTTTAATTTTACACTTAACCTTTTTACATAAATGAAGAATTTGCATTTTATGCAGTGGAACTGTCGTGGTCTTTTACCCAATATTGATGACGTTAACTATTTTATGGATGATCTCCGGCCTATCGCCCTTGCGTTACAAGAAACTCGTCTCCAAGCTCGTCATACACAGATTTTAAGGCGTCATCAAGTTTTTCGTAAAGATCGTGTTAATTCCACTTCTGGGGGCGTGGCAGTGATTGTACAGAGTGGGGTTGCCTGTTCAGAGGTACCACTCTGCACCCCACTGGAAGCCGTAGTGGTGCGTCTTCTTTTAGACCGTCTTATAACGGTTGTCTCTATTTATTTGCCTCCGAATGTTCCCCTGCATCTCTCTGAGCTCCAGGGACTCGTGGGACAACTTCCTTAACCCTTTTTAATTTAGGTGATTTTAATGCCCATCATCCTATGTGGGGCAGTGCCCGTCTCGACTCTCGAGGCAGAGTAATTGAGCGGTTTTTATTATCATCTCAAATATGTCTTTTTAATAGGAGGGAGCCTACATTCTTTAGTTCAGCTCACAATTCATTTACATCTATTGATTTATCTATTGCATCACCTTCATTACTGCCTTGCTTTTCTTGGCAGGTTCTTAATAACCCTTTTGGGAGTGACCACTTCCCTATTACTTTAGAGAGCGACATTTGTCTTCCCACTCTGTTAAAACGAATGCCTCGGTGGAAGTTAGACAAAGCCGATTGGTCTCTTTTTAAGTTAAGCTCCACGCTGGATGCATCCTTGTTTTCCTCCATGACTGCGGATGAAGCCACGTTGTATGTGACAGAGCAGATAATTAACGCCGCTCAGAATCCCCCAAACTACCGGTAATCTGCCTCGTAAGTGCAAACCTTGGTGGAATAAGGAGTGTGCCATGACGCGCACGGAGCAAAATAAGGCATGGGGCAAGTTCAGGCGGTATCCCACCTCAAGAAACCTGGTTGAGTTTAGAAAACGAAAAGCTAAAGCGCGGTGGACCCGTAAGCGATCGAAACGGAAAACCTGGATGAAATATGTGTCATCTCTGAGCAGTTTTGTAACTGCTAAGGAGGTCGGATAGATTCAAGAGAATCCAAGGGGACTACAGAGGGTTTACGATTCCTGTTTTCAACCCTCCATCTGCTTCACTGAAAGATACGGCTAATGTCCTTGGAGAGTACTTTTATTCTGTGTCCAGCTCCTCTAATTATTCTGATTCCTTCAAGTTGTTTAAACGACGAGCAGAGCAGCATAATATAGTTACACCGGGATCAAACGCTGCATCTTATAATTAGCCCTTCATACAGTACGAGCTAAAGAGTGCCCTTGACATAAAAAAACTCTCTGCTCCTGGACCCGATGGACTACATTACGAAATGCTGCGTAATCTCTCTCCAGAATCTCTCGAATCCCTTCTTAATTTCTTCAATTCATTGTGGAAAAGGGCTAGCTTTCCAGCAGCTTGGAAACGGGCACACATTATCCCTCTCCTGAAGCCGGGTAAGGATCCATCTCTGCCCTCTAGTTACTGTCCGATCGCTTTAACCAGCTGCCTTGGGAAAACATATGAAAGATTGATAAACAGGCGGCTGGTGTATGTTCTAGAAAAGGAAAGTATTTTGGATAACAATCAGTGCGGGTTCCGCCGAGGACGATCCACCTTGGATCATTTGGTGCGCCTAGAAACGGCCATACGTGAAGCATTCGTGAATAGGCAGAACTGTGTATCAGTCTTTTTTGACTTAGAAAAGGCCTATGATACAGCATGGTGGTATGGCATCCTCCAAGACCTTTATGGCTACGGAATTCGTGGGCGTATGCTGCAGTGCATAAAAGATTTTTTGACTGACAGGACGTTTCAGGTCAGATTAGGAACTGTTTTGTCAGATCCTTTCGTTCAACAAAATGGGGTTCCCCAGGGAGGTATCCTGAGTGTTACACTTTTTGTAATGGAAATGAATTCTCTCGCACAGGCTTTACCACCGTCCATTACATACTCACTTTATGTTGACGATATCCAAATCTCAGCATCGTCGTGCAATCTCTCGAGCTGCGAGCGCCAGCTACAGCTTGCCATAAATAAGCTTGCTAAGTGGGCGGACGAAAATGGTTTTAAGTTTTCTCCCGGAAAAAGTGTTTGTGTCCCATTTTCTTTACGCCGTGGTCTATCACTGGATCCATCCCTAAAACTGCAAAGAACCTGCATCCCTGTCAGGAAAGACCACAAGTTCTTAGGTGTTACCTTTGACAAAAAGCTCAATTTTATTGCTCACCTCAAGTCACTCAAAGAAAAATGTCTCAAAACTGTGAATATTCTGAAAGTCTTATCCCATAAAACTTGGGGATCTGACAGAAAATGCCTTCTACAGCTGTACAACGCTCTTGTTCGATCCCGTCTCGACTATGGGGCTCCAGTTTACGGTTCCGCACGACCGTCCGCGCTCAAGATGTTGGATCCAGTCCATCACCTTGGACTGCGACTCGCAACAGGTGCTTTTCGGACGTCGCCCTTCCTCAGCCTGTATGCTGAATCAAATGAGATGTCACTCGAGAAAAGACGCCATCATCTAAGCTTAACTTATTACTACAAGGTGCTTGCTAACCGTAATCATCCAACCTGCCACTCCCTACAGAAGTCTAGATTTTGCCGCCTTTTTGAGAATAGGCCAAGCATTGTGAGGCCCTTGAGTTTCCGAGTAGAGCAGTTATGTTCTTCACTTGATCTGTGTTTGAACGAAGTTAATCTTTTGCAGAGTGTAGATTGTGTTGCCCCCTGGGACATAGTGCCATTTGCTTGTGACTGGGCTCTCACAAGGTTTAATAAACCTATAGCGTCTGTGCCCTTATCATCCAACAGGAATTTTCTGAGCTTGAGAAGAAGTATGAAGGCTACACACATTTTTACACTGATGGTGCTAAGACGTCGTCATTTGTTGGCAGCGCCGTACATTCTGATTGTTTTATTAAAGTGAAACGTCTAAATACTTTCTCCAGCATTTTTACAGCTGAAGTTTATGCAATATCTATGGCCATAGATTATATTCTCCGAGCTAAAATAAAGCAGACTGTCCTATTCGTAGACTCCCAGAGTGCTGTTACTGCAGTATGCTCCTTTAGAGTTACTAAGAATGCGCTGGTGCAGCAACTTCAAAATAAGCTTAATAAAGCGGTACATGGAGGCCTTGATATAAAATTTTGTTGGGTGCTGAGTCATATGGGAATAAAAGGTAATGAAGAAGCAGACAGACTCGCTACATCCTCAGGTAATCTTCCCCTGTCTCACGCCTGTTTGCCACACCAAGACATTAAACCTATAACAAAGTCATCCCTTCTTCGTTATTGGCAGTCTGAATGGAACATGGAGCGCAATAATAAACTTCATATTATAAAGCCGGTTCTTGGGCTCTGGGAGAGCTCTTCTCAGAGGAACCGATTCCATGAAGTACTATTGTGCCGTCTTCGAATCGGTCATTCTTACGTAACGCACAAATATCTTCTTAGTGGAGAGGACCCACCGGTGTGTGAACATTGTGGGGATACGCTTACCATCATGCATATCCTGTGGCTGTGTTCAGCTTTGGACAAGGAACGTCGTGTTCACTTTCCAGAATTGTTTCACTTCGAAATCCCATTCCATCCTGCTCTTTTGCTGGGAGAATACCCTCTCATCCCATCCGACTGTGTGTTGTCTTTTATCACAAGCGCGGGTTTTATTAAAAAGATCTAACCCTACATCGGTAATTATTATTCTGTAGCTCGTTAACAGCAACAGCTGATTTCTTAAATTTTGTTTGGCGCAGTATGGCCTCCGTAGCTTTTGCGCCATAAAACCCCCAAACATCATCATCATTGCATGTCATACCTCGCTGGCTGTGGTATCAACTGGCACAGGTAGCTCCGCACCTGCAAACACAGGATTTCTTCTGATCTCCTTGGTGTGGGCTTTTAGGATCTCGTCCCAGTTGGTGACTTGGCCTTGGGCTGCATTGGCCTTTTGTGCCTGTAATAAAGGAGGTGACATATATTATAATTTTTTTTAGATGAGCACATTGCTAATGATAGATGTGTCTTCATTTTATTACAGTCGAAGCTCGTTAATTCGACTCTGACGGTTCCTCGAAAATAGATCGAATTATCGAAGAGTCGAATTATCGAATATCGATCAAACGCGAGTAACGACGTACGTCACGAGAAGCGGCGAAAAGCCAACCGCGACGACGGAGTTTTATTTTAAAAAAACGCCGATATTTTCTGCTGCCGCATTCCCGACAGACGCTTCGCAAAAACAAATATCCGCATATCCTCAATGTGCGGCCACATCGTCCCGTCGGCGTCTTCAAACGCTGCAAAGTTCGCAAGTACATCGAGCGCAGCGGATGCTTCGGCAGGAGATGGGCGTAGCGGCGGCTCTTCGGCGTCACTCTCGCAGCTGTCGTCCTCCTGACCCTCGGGATGCTGAACCGATGCGATGATTTCGTCGTCAGTCAATTGACCGTACACAAGCACTCCATCATCTATCGCAACGTAATCATCGAAACTAACGTTTTCGGGTAGAGCGGACATTAGAGCACTGCACTCTTCGTCAAAGTTTTCATCTTCAATTGTGGTTGCCGATGTTGTAGCCGATGCAGTTGCCGATGTAGACGTAGTAGCCGATGCAGTCGTCGAACTCGCGGTATTTCCATCACACGAGAAACCACAGTGACGAAAGCAGTTCGCGATGACCTGGCTTGGCATGTCCGTCCAAGCTTTAACAAGCATATGAATCGCCGCCAACAGAGTGACTTCATAGCGCTTACCCTGGTCCGGACAGAGCAATATTCTTGCCATGAGATGCTTGCGGTACAAGCCTTTCAGGTGTTTGATTATTCCTTGATCCATTGGTTGCAAGAGTGAGGTGGTTGCGGGTGGAAGGAAAATCAGGCGGATCATAGACAGCTCTGGCATTTTTGTGTGCGCACTGCAGTTGTCCGCTACTAACACGACCTTGCGCCCCTTGACGCGAACTGGCGGTTCAATTCTTGAAGCCAATCTTGAAAGATCTCACGTGTCATCCACGCTTTTTCGTTGAAACGGTAGTCAGTTGGAAACCGCGGGATGTTCCGAAAGCATCGTGGCGTCTTGGATTTCCCGATCACCAAAAGAGGCAGGCGTTTCGTGCCTGTCATGTTGGCTGCCACGAGCACGGTCGCCCGCTCTTTACTGCGTTTTCCCCCAGTGCAAGGATCCCCTTTGAACGTTATCGTTTTGTCGGGGAGAGCTTTGAAAAACAAGGCCGTTTCGTCGCAATTGAATATGTCCTCGGGCGCATACTCCGCAAGAATACGTGCGAGCTCCGACGTCTTCCAGTTTTCACACAAATCTTCATCCACATCGGCTCTTTCGCCACACACGTGCTTAAAAATTAGAGAGTGCCTCTCCCTGAATCTTGCGAGCCATCCCTCAGAAGCACGGAATCCCTCGATGCCCAAACGTTCGCTGAACTGTTGAGCCTTTCCGCGAATCATGTCTCCAGTCATCGGAAGGTTGTGCATTCTTACTTCTGTCACCCATTTGTAAACGGCTTCTTCGAGTTCTGGATGGGCTGCACTGTGAAGGCGTTTTCTTGAATTCACAGATTGCTCTTCTTCAAAAGCTTTCACGATTGCTGCTTCATTCCTAATGTAGGTAGCAAGCGTGCTTTTCTTGAGGTCATACTTTTCGGCAATTTCTTTTCTGGACAATTTTCCCTCCCTAACTTCGTTGAGTATCTGAACTTTTGTTTTTAAATCATTTGAAGAGTACTTTCCTCGCTTTTCTTTCGACATTTTCCGGTATGAGCGTTAAACGCCGCGCACTCCAAAGAACAGAAACCAGAAACCGCGAGACAGCACGGTTCCTCTTCATCGCTCGCTCATTTTTCTCCAGTCTCCTTCCCCGCAGGGGGCACCTGTGAAAGCAGGTGTTTGGAGAGTGGCGTCTCCACGGACCCCGAGCCATGCGGGTTCGCCCGCCCACGTCTGACTGTGCCTGGCTTTCCCGTGTCTGGGGAAAAGGGCATCCTGGTGGTTGAGCCAAGCCCGGGGTAGGTTTGGACCCTTCGGGGCCCCCCGGGCGAGGCAATACACCACTTCGGCCCCCGCTTCTCATAGACGGGAGTCCTGGTAAGGCCCGGCCAGGATGATTCAGTCTAGTCGCCACTTCTACTATCCCCTCTCTACTTTCACCCTTGTCTGCTCCTCCTTTTCACTCTTCTCATTCCTCTTCTTTCCTTTTTCAACTCTTTTGGCGGCAAGGGCTAACCTTGGGTGGCGAAAGACCTCTTGTCCAAAACCACACTTGGTTATAGAGACTGGGCAGCACTAATAGAGTAACGTCTTCAGCCAAGCCCATCTTGTTATGAAGCGTTACCTATTCCCTTGTTGGGCTCGGTGGTGGGCGGTGCACCACAGTTTCCGAACACCATTCCCCTCTTATGGGTTCCAAGCTGAAACAACCTGATCGGCCTCCGAAAAGAGGCCGGACCGAAGCACTTTCAACATTTCTAAAACAAGACAACTCAGAAGACCACTTTATAAGATTTTTCGTCTTACACTCCGACGACACTTCTAAGCCGCTGTCAGAACTATCTCCATTCCTTGTCGCCAAAACTCTCCAAAACACGCTCGGGGCAAAATATGAAGCAAAGAAGCTTTTTTCCGGTGACCTTCTTGTCGAGATTCATGAAAGATATCAGGCAACTGCTTTGCTTAATCTGAAAATGATCCATGACCTCAAAGTCACTGCATCTGCACACCGTACGTTGAACACCATTCGCGGTGTGATATCAGAGGATGATCTATGAACCAGTTCTGAAGAGGAAATCGTGGAGGGTCTAAGCACTCAAGGTGTCGTGGCCGCAAAACGAATTAAAATTCGTAAGGATGGTGAGGAACGACCCACCAAACACGTGATACTAACATTCGAGAAAAACTCGCTGCCCCCTACTGTAAAGGCGGGTTACATCAACTGCAAAGTGCGGCCATATGTCCCGAACCCGCTGCGCTGCTTTCGCTGCCAGCGGTACGGTCATGGTTCACGAGCGTGCCGTGGTCGTGAGACCTGTGCCAGGTGCAGCGGAACTGACCATACCGCTGATGACTGCAACCTTGACTATAAATGTGCAAACTGTAACGCCGACCATCCTGCCTACTCTCGATCATGTAACTACTTTAAAAAGGAAAAAGAAATACTTGCTCTTAAGGTGAAAGAAAACATTTCCTACCAGGATGCAAAGCGCCGCCTCTCTGCTTTCCAGAGAGGCTCTTTTGCCGAGGCGGTGTCCAGCAGAGGACCTGCACCGTCTAAGGTATCGGTGGCGACCCAGGTGTCTTTGTCAGACCACGGGAAGCCGCTGCAGTCCTCTACGCCCAGGCTGAAGCTTGCGCTTTCTGGGCATTCTATCTCAGCTGCGAAAGCAGCAGATCCAACTAGTCGCACCAAGGACATAGGTGCCGCAGCAGCAACGGAGGTCACACCTTCGTCCCTGCCTCCTGGTCCCTCCCCTCAGGCAACGGAGCGAGTGTCTCGCTCCTCCTCCCCGGGGAGAACTTCCCCGTCTAGAAGGCAGCACGTGCCACGTGCAACCGACGATACCGGCGGGACTGCGAGCCGACCTAGCACGTCGACCGCTGCCCCATCAGGTCAATGCAGGGGCCGTGGGTTGCCCTTACGATCCGTAGACAACTCCAAGGCCTCCGGTAAGCCTGCCAAGAAGTCCCTAGAAGCAGAAAAAACTGTAGAGGCAGGCGACCTTTCTGCCCCAGAGCCAGAACCAGAGGATATGGAGTGGCAGACCCAGAAACCAAAACATAAAGGGAAAACACCAGTTTTCCCTCCTAAATGAAACATCACATACATCACCCCTTTTTTCTATCACTCCTCTGATAGTTAAATTTCTATAAAGAATGACGGCGATCATCCAATGGAATTGCCGAGGTCTACTGAGGAACTTCGATGATATTGAGTTCCTCCTGGAGCAACACCGCCCACAGGCTTTATGTTTACAAGAAACACATCTCAGTTCAAAGCATACTAACTTTCTTAGACGCTACCATATTTTTAGAAAAGACCGAGAGGATGCGTGTATTTCTGCAGGAGGAGTTGCAGTGGTTGTCCCAAAGCACCTTCCCTGTTCCGAAATCGCTCTTAATACTGCGCTAGAGGCAGTAGCGGTGCGTCTCCTCCTTCGCAAAGTAGTGACTGTTTGTTCCTTATACATTCCTCCTTCTTTTACTTTTTCGACAAACGATTTTAATGATCTTTTACTCCAACTCCCGGAGCCCTTTCTTTTACTTGGAGATTTTAATGCCCACAACTCTCTATGGGGTAGCGACCACGTTGACGCCCGTGGTCGAATGATTGAGTCAATTTTAATGTCGCATGCACTTTGCCTTTTTAACACTGGAGAACCGACCTATTTTAGCCCATCATCATTATCGTCCTCATGTATTGATCTTTCCATCGGTAGTGCATCCATTTTTACTTCTTTTACGTGGGCAGCAGGCACTAACCCATATGGAAGCGATCACTTTCCTATTTTCTTAAAGAACACCGTTCCTCCAAAATGCATGCCAACGCGAACTGTCCGTTGGAAGTTTGAGAAAGCGAATTGGTCTCTTTTCACTGAAGCGACACAACTTGCATGCACGTCACTTGATGAACTTTCTGTCGACCAAGTTACAGAGTTGCTGAGTAATTTTAGTCTTCAAGCTGCAGAGCTTGCTATTCCTAGGACTTCTACGCATCTCCCGCGGCGGCCCAAGCCGTGGTGGAATGAAGAGTGTACGGAGTCGCGGAAAAAACAAAACAGAGCCTGGGGTATCTTTCGACGTTACCCCACGCAAAGCAACCTCCGCTGCTTTAAGCAAATGAAAGCTCGGGCAAGGTACATCCGACAACAATCAAAGCGTAAAAACTTCCAGGAGTATGCCTCTTCCATTAATAGTAGTGCAACAGTCAAAGAAGTCTGGGACAAAGTTCATCGCATTGAAGGGAGATATCATGCCTTCTCAGTCCCACTCCTCTCCTACAATGGCATCTGTCCGGAAAGTCTAAAGGAGCAAGCGGATCTTCTCGGTGAGCATTTTGCTCTTGTATCGAGCTCCGAACATTATTCATCTACATTTCTCGCATACAAAGCACGTACAGAATCACATGCTGTGAAGACTGCAGGTGCCGCCCATGAAGACTACAATCTACCTCTTACGATGCGTGAACTCGAAATGGTCCTTCACTTAACTAAGCCTTCGGCTGCAGGACCTGATGGCATACACTACCAGATGTTAACACCCCGCAGGGGGCACCTGTGAAAGCAGGTGTTTGGAGAGTGGCGTCTCCACGGACCCCGAGCCATGCGGGTTCGCCCGCCCATGTCTGGCTGTGCGTGGCTTTCCCGTGTCCGGGGAAAAGGGCATCCTGGTGGTTGAGTCGAACCCGGGGTAGGTTTGGACCCTTCGGGGCCCCCCGGGTGAGGCAATACACCACTTCGGCCCCCGCTTCCCGTAGACGGGTGTCCTGGCTTGGCCCGACCAGGATTATTCAGTCAGTCGCCACTTCTACTATCCCCTCCCTTCTTTTCCCTTTGTCTTCTCCTTCTTTTCACTCTTCTCGTTTCTCTTCTTTCCTTTTTCAACTCCTTTGGCGGCAAGGGCTAACCTTGGGTGGCGACAGACCCCTTGTCCAAAACCACACTTGGTTATAGTACCTGGGCAGTGCTAATAGTCTAACGGTTCCAGCAAAGCCCTTTTTGTTATGGTCCGTTAACTATTCCCTTGTTGGGCTCCGTGGTGGGCGGCACACCACAGGTTCTGAACACTCTTTGCCCTCCTATGGCGCCCCCCTCTTCCAAACCTCGTTCAGGGCAAGCCTTTAAAAGGCGTTGTCTTGAACCCAAGACCATCGACAAAGATTCTGAAGGAGAAACATTTTCGAAGTTTTTTGTTGTTCATTCACTTGATGAACAAAAACCTGTTTCAAAGCTGTCACCTTTTGTTGTTGCGAAGGTACTAGAAAACCTTGTCGGATTTTCCTACAAAGCTAAAAAGCAGCACTCCGGAGACCTCCTAGTGGAGGTAACCAACAAAAAACAGAGTGAAGCGATCCTTAAACTGACTAGTTTTCTTGATGTTAAAGTGTCGGTTAGCCCTCACCGCACGCTCAACACCATCCGTGGGGTCCTCTCCGAGGACGACTTCTTACACACTAGTGAGGAAGAACTTCTCGAGGGACTCCAAGGTGTTGGCGTTGTTGCCGTTAAGCGCATCATATTCCGTAAAAATGGTGAGGAAATTCCTTCGAAACACGTAATCCTTACTTTTGAAAGAAACGCACTGCCAGAAACCATCAAGGCAGGATACCTTAACTGCCGCATCCGCCCATATGTCCCCAACCCCCAGCGGTGCTTCCGTTGCCAGTGTTATGGCCACGGATCACGCAGCTGTCGAGGGAAGGAGACGTGTGCAAAGTGCAGCAGCCACGACCATCTAACCGACAACTGTGAAGCGGCAGCTTTCTGTGCCAACTGCAAGGGTCCTCACCCTGCGTACTCTCGTTCTTGCCCCTCCTGGCGACAGGAAAAGGAAATCCTCACCTTAAGAGCAAAAGAAAACTTATCTTATCCGGAAGCAAAGCAAAGGTTCTCCTTTCTTTCGAAAGGCACATACTCCGACGCGGTGCGCAGGGGCCCTCCGCCGCGAACGGAATCGAAGGCCACCCAGGTCTCGGCTGAAGCCCTGGCAGTGGCCTTTCGGGCCCCCACCCCCCCGCAGGGGCAGCAGCTTCCCCCACCTTCTGGAGGGAGCACATCAGCAGCCCCCAAGTCTCAGGACAGGCAGGCAATGCCAATGCCCGTCCTGACCGCGACGCCTTCCTCCGGTGGAAAGGAGCGACACTCTCGTTCCAACTCACTGGAGAGGGCCTCCTCCAAAGAGCGGCACAACTCTCGTGCTGCTCTCCCTGTACTCAAGGGGCCGGAGCAGGCAGAGTTGAAAGATACTCTGCCCAGCACCTCCGCTGCCTCTTCGGCTGGTCGCGGCCGGGGCCTGGCTCCCCGTGATCCAAGCCGGAAGAAAACGCTGGCCAACACCAGCGACACGACTCAAGAGGCAGACTTGTCCATGGAGTTGGACGACTCGGCTGCTCCTGCTTCTGACCCGGATAGCATGGAGTGGCAGACGCAGACCCGTGCAGGGAAGAACAAAAAACCGGTTACTGCGCCGAAGTAATCCAAGTGGTCTCCCTCCCGAGTTTTAATCTTTTTACTACCGAGTTTTATTGATTTACTTTCCTATATAAACAAATTTTATAAATGTCAACAGTGAATTTTATGCAATGGAATTGTCGCGGCCTTTTAAGAAATATTGATGATATAAATCATTTCATGGATGAGCTTCGGCCGATAGCTCTTGCTCTCCAGGAAACTCATCTTCATGATCGCTCTCCTCATATTTTAAGACGTCACCGAGTGTTTAGAAAAGACCGTCTTAGTGATACTCCCTCTGGTGGCGTGGCAGTGGTTGTACAAGGTGGGGTCGCCTGCTCTGAGGTCCCGCTCTGCACACCACTTGAAGCCGTGGCAGTGCGCCTTCTTTTAGACCGCCTCATAACTGTAGTATCACTTTATTTACCACCTAACACTCCATTACATCTTAGTGAATTGCAGGGTCTTGTGGGTCAGCTCCCACAACCCTTTATGATTCTAGGCGATTTTAATGCCCATCATCCCCTATGGGGTAGTATTCGTCAGGACTCTCGTGGAGGTGTAGTTGAACGTTTTTTATTGGCATCTGGACTATGCCTTCTTAATGGGAGAGAGCCAACATTTTTTAGTGCAGCTCACACCACATTTACATCCATAGATCTGTCAATTTCATCCCCCTCATTGTTTCCTTGCTTTACATGGAATGTTCTCAACAACCCTTTTGGCAGTGATCACTTTCCGATTGTTTTAGAGAGTGTTGTTCAGTTGCCCTCTCTTTTAAAACGTATCCCGAGGTGGATGTTAGATAAAGCTGACTGGTCACTTTTAGGGTTACATTCCACCTTGGACCCTTCTCTGCTTTCTTCTATGTCACCCGAAGATGCTACACTGTATATTACTGAGCAGATACTAAATGCTGCTGAGGTGTCTATTCCACGAACCTCTGGTAATGTGCCAAAAAAATGCAAACCATGGTGGAACAAGGAGTGTGCCACAACCTTAGCAGATCAAAACAGGGCTTGGGGCAAACTTCGCAGATACTCCACGTAATCTCGCAGAGTTAAGGCAGCGGAAAGCTAAAGCCCGTTGGACCAGGAAGCAGTCAAAATGGAAATCATGGATGAAGTATGTCTCTTCTATAAATAGTTTTGTGCCAGCCAAGGAGGTTTGGGATAGATACAGGAAAATAAATGGAGACTATAGGTGCTTTGCAATTCCTACTTTTGATGCCCCTTCTTCATCTTTAGTTGACATCGTCAACATCCTTGGTGAACATTTTTATAACACATCCAGCTCGGCAAACTACAGTGATTCGTTCAGTAGATTTAAATCTCGTGCAGAGCGGCAAAATATCTCCATGTCTGGAGGAGACTCTGAGCCTTATAACCAGCCTTTTATGCAGAATGAGCTTGAAATGGCACTTGACATAACGAGGGTTTCTGCTCCAGGGCCCGACGCAGTTCATTATGAAATGCTTCGTCGCCTTTCTCCTGAGTCCTTGAAAAGTCTTCTCTTGTTTTTCAATTTATTGTGGGAAAAAGCCTGCTTTCCCCATGCCTGGAAGCATGCTCATGTCATCCCGCTCCTAAAGCCGCAGAAAGACCCTTCACTACCATCAAGTTACCGTCCCATTGCTCTGACGAGCTGTGTTGGGAAAACATTTGAAAGGCTTATAAATAGACGGGTAGTATACATATTAGAAAGGCAAAAGGTCCTTGACAAAAATCAGTGCGGGTTTCGCCGAGGTCGATCTACTCTCGATAATTTGGTTCGCCTGGAAACCATTATACGCGAGGCATTTGTGAACAAGCAGCACTGTGTTGCAGTGTTTTTTGACTTAGACAAGGCGTATGATACCACATGGAGATATGGTATCCTGAAAGACTTGTATGATTGCAATATCCGTGGTAGGATGTTGCAATGCATTAACAACTTTCTAACAAACAGAACCTTTCAAGTCCGGCTTGGGAGCACCCTCTCTAAACCTTTTGTTCAAGAAAACGGAGTCCCACAGGGAGGCATTTTGAGCGTCACTTTGTTTGTACTGAAAATGAATTCTCTCACACGAATGCTACCTCGGTCTATTTCCTACTCTCTTTATGCTGACGATGTACAGATCTCCTCATCTTCTTGCAATCTTTCTAGTTGTGAGCGGCAGTTACAACTGGCTATAAACAAACTTTGTAAGTGGGCAGACGAAAATGGTTTCAAGTTCTCTGTTGCAAAGACAGTCTGTGTACCTTTTTCCCTACGTCGTGGGCTCTCCTTAGACCCAGTTTTGAAACTAAACGGTACTCTAATTCCTGTTAGGAAGGAGCACAAGTTTCTTGGTGTCATATTTGACAAAAAACTTACCTTCATTCCCCACCTGAAATTTCTGAAAGAAATTTGCCTTCGTTCCACAAACCTTCTGAAAGTTTTGGCTCATAAATCATGGGGGTCGGACCGAAAATGTCTGTTGCATTTGTACACCGCGCTTGTGCGATCTCGTCTTGATTATGGCGCCGTGGTGTACGGATCGGCTCGCCCATCTGCTCTCAAGATGTTGGATCCTGTACATCATCTTGGCTTGCGTTTGGCAACGGGTGCTTTTCGGACATCGCCTGTACTTAGTTTGTATGCGGAATCAAATGAGATGTCGCTGTGCAAAAGACGTCAATACCTCAGCCTAACCTACGCGTCTAGGATCCTAGCAAACCCTGATCACCCAACGTATAATTCCATACAAAGGTCTCAATTCTACCGTCTCTTTGAAAATAAGCCAAGCATCGTCAGACCGTTAAGTTTTCGTGTAGAGCAATTTTGTTCCTCACTTCAACTTCGTCTGGACGAACTTAACCTAATTCAAAACACAGTCTGGAATGTGGTACGTGTTTTTTGTGACTGGACGCTCACTAAGTTTAATAAGAATAGCATATCAGCTCTTGTTATTCAGCAGGAATTCCTTGACCTGGAAGAGAAATATAAATATTATGCTCACTTCTACACAGACGGTGCCAAGACTTCATCGTTTGTCGGGTGTGCCGTGCATTCAGGTCGTTTTGTAAAAGTTACACGTCTAGAGGAATTTGCGAGTATATTTACTGCTGAAATCTATGCTGTGTCTTTTGCATTGGATTATATTCTGAAGACTAAGACTAGACGGGCCGTAATATTTGTGGACTCTCAAAGTGCGATTACTGCAGTTTGCTCTCTAAAAGCCACTAAGAATATGCTTGTGGAACAGGTGCGAAGTAAACTTAATGGAGCTTTACGTAAAGGTCACAACATAAAATTCTGCTGGGTTCCGAGTCATGTGGGAATAAAGGGTAATGAGGAGGCAGACAGGCTCGCTGCATCTTCAGGTAACTGCTCTCGATATCAAGCTAGCTTTCCCTATCAGGATATCAAGTCATTAATTAAGTCATCACTTTTTCGTCTATGGCAGGCAGAGTGGGCCATGGAGTCTAATAACAAGCTCCATGTAAGCAAACCAGTCCTTGGGTCTTGGGAGAGCTCCTCACTTAAGAACCGCTTTCACGAAGTTGTATTGTGCCGGCTTCGAATCGGGCACTCCTTCCTTACACACGGATATCTCCTTTATGGGGAGGATCCACCAGTTTGTGAGCACTGTGGAGACAATCTTACTATACTTAATATTTTGTGGATCTGCCCGGAATTGGACACCGAACGTCGCGCTCATTTTCCTGAGTTTTTTAGATTTTGTATTCCATTTCATCCCGCTCTTTTGCTGGGAAAGCACCCTCTCGTTCCTCTTGATCGAGTTTTATCATATATTACTAGTACTGGCCTTATACACCAGATCTAGTCCCAGTTGTTTTCAGGATCATCTTTTTGTAATGAGGTAACCATTGGAGTTTCATTAGTTAATTTAGTCTGGCGCAGTATGGCCTCCGTTGCTGTTGCGCCAAAAAACCCGCAAACAACAACAACTACCAGATGTTAACACACCTTCATCCTTCTACATTATTGCTTATTCTGTACCTTTTTAATCGCATATGTCACGAGGGCAAATTTCCTTCGGCATGGAAAGTAGCCACGGTTGTTCCTATTTTAAAACCTGGTAAGGATCCTTCCTCTGCATCAAGCTATCGCCCTATCGCCCTTACTAGTTGTTTGAGCAAGACTTTTGAGCGTATTGTGAACAAAAGACTTATGCACTATTTAGAAAAAAAGAACATGTTGGATAGGAATCAATGTGGGTTTCGTTCCTATCGTTCTACAGTTGACCATTTGGTTCGTCTTGAGACCGTAATTCGTGAAGCTTACGTGAACAGACAGTTGTGCGTGTCAGTGTTTTTTGATATGGAGAAGGCATATGACACAGCATGGCGCCATGGAATCCTCCGTGATTTGCATGAAGTTGGGATACGAGGTAGGATGCTTGCTACCATCAATAGCTACCTTTCTAATCGAACCTTTTTGGTGAAGCTAGGAGCATCTTTCTCTAAAGAATTCGTCCAGGAGACTGGGGTCCCTCAAGGGGGAGTCCTCAGCGTCACTCTCTTTTTGGTAAAGATGAACTCAATAGCCCGTTCCCTACCTTCCTCTGTGCAATACTCACTCTATGTTGATGACCTTCAAATCTCTGTTTCATCGTGCAATCTTTCTATTTGTGAACGGAGGCTTCAAGTTGCCATCAACAATCTCCTAAAGTGGGCGGATGAAAACGGCTTTAGTTTCTCTCCGGAAAAGACGGTTACTGTCTGTTACTCCCGTATACGGGGAGTCCCTGCGGTTCCTTCTCTATATATGCGACAGACCCCTATCCCGGTGAAAGTAGATCACAAGTTTCTGGGCCTCACTTTCGACCGTAAGCTTTCGTTTGTGCCTCATATAAAAAGTCTGAAGTTAAAATGCCAGAAATCACTGAACCTCCTTAAAGTCTTGTCCCACAAAACATGGGGCTCTGACCGTCTATGTCTTTTGCGAATCTATCGCTCGGTAATCCGCTCACGCCTGGACTATGGCAGCTTTGTGTACGGATCTGCTAGGCCATCAGCTCTTAAGGCACTTGATCCCATCCATCATCAGGGACTTCGCTTGGCAATAGGTGCCTTCAGAACGTCGCCTGTGCTCAGTCTCTACGCTGAGGGAAATGAGATGTCCCTTGACAGACGCCGATTCTTCTTAGGATTTATGTATTCATTAAGAATACGATCAGTCGCTCAGCATCCAGCCCGGGAGGCAGTGGAGGGCACGAAATATCAAAGGACATTCGAAAACAAGCCTAGCATTATCCCTCCATTCGCGATGAGAAATAGGAATGTGGCAGAGTCAGTTGGGATAGACAGTAAGCTTTCAGTTGCCGCAGTTCCAAAAACGGTGGCACCATGGGATTTCAGCTGCATACGTTGCGATTTGTCACTAACAAAGTTTAATAAAAAGGATACCCCATCCGAGGTCATGCGACAAGAATTTTACTGAAAAGACGGTGAGAGTGCAGGCGAGCTGGTGGTAGCTAATCATGTCGTATTACACCTGAGACTGCGGTGGAAGAAATCGGAAGAACTTTCAGTAGAAGGAACAGACACAGAGAACGTCTCAATATTACGAACTCCAGAAGCAGCATGATTCTCATTCACACTATTACACAGACGGCACAAAAACGGAATCATTTGTTGGCTGTGCCATGATCGGCCCATCAGTAAGAAGTGCTCGTAGGCTAAATTCGTTCGCGACAGTTTTCACTGCTGAACTGTGCGGCCTTCTGCTTGCAATAGATCACATCATCCAAACACGTAACTCCCGGTCAGTTGTATATACAGATTCGTTGAGTGCGTTACGGGCTCTGATTTCACTTGAAACCCCAAAGAATGCACTCATTGTTTTATTACAAAGCAAAATAGTAGCAGCTACCAGGAAGGGATGTGATGTTCTATTCTGCTGGGTGCCGAGCCATGTCGAAATCCCAGGGAATGAAGAGGTAGATTGTGCTGCGGGCACTTGTGGCACTCGTACTGTGGACATTAGTGATATCCCATTTAGAGATTACTGTGCCCTAGTCAAATGTCATCTTAAAGCTCAATGGCAAACAGAATGGAGCCTACAGGTGTCCAACAAGCTGCACATGGTTAAGCCTTTTCTTGGTGAATGGGAGAGTGCTAGGCACAGAGATAGGTTCTATGAGGTAGTCCTCTGTCGCCTACGCATTGGGCACACGCGGCTGACGCATGGACACCTTTTGCGTGGGGAGGACCCTCCGGAATGTGAGCATTGCCAACAACCTTTGAGTGTCTTGCATATCCTTCTCGAATGCCCTGCGCATGATGATAAACGCCGCCATTACTTCTCCCAGCTCTACAAAGAGCATATTCCTCTACACCTATGTGTGCTGCTTGGAAATGAGCCACTACTCCCACCCACCCAGGTTTTTAAGTTTTTAAAAAGTATTGATATTTTACACAAATTGTAGCATTATATATAATATAAGGTCCTAGTCCTATTTTATACATTTTTGAAATTACCAGCTACTAAAGCTCTTTTTTCTTCAAAACCCTCTCCTGCAATAGTATCATTTCTTGGCGCATCATAGCCTTAGTTGCTTTTGCGCCACAAAACCCCAATCTACTACTACTACTACTTCCAGTCTCCTTCTCCATCCTCCCGACGTTCTTTCTCACTTCATCGCTCACTCATTTCCCTCTGGTTGCTCCCGTCTCCTTCCGCGCGCCTACCCACGTGATTGGGCCGGTGCGCTCTGACTGGGTCTTATCTCGACTAATCAAATCGGCCCTTTCTCCGGCGCGAGGCGCCGGCGAAAGGGCGCCTGTCTGCGCGGCCACTCTTTCGCGGAGCGCGCCCCGGCTCGAGGCGCTGGGGGCCGGGGGCGCCGACGGGCATAGCGCGTCTGTGGAGGTGTCGCAATCAGGCGCGGGCTCGCGTCAACGGCTGTTTGCCAATATGGGTAGGGACGCGTATTGTGTTCTGAGGCGCCGTTTTAACCTTTAAACTTATAGTGTTAGCTTAAAAAATATTTCCCGGTTACGAAGATGCTGGCTCCCGGGACGAATTATCGGGTTGGGGATATTTATCAGATCGAAATACCGGGGTTTTCTGCCTATTGAAGCCTGTACATTTCTGACGGTGCTAAACGGAAGGATCGAATTAACGCGATGATCGAAATAACGGGAGTCGAATTAACGAGCTTCGACTGTATTAGGTAAACTTGAATCAATTTGTGCCGTTTTGACCTCACCAATCAGTTTGATGTTCAAATATTTTTCCTGATGTCATTTATACTAAAAGACTTATACCTCTGTCAGACGGGAAAATAAATGCCATTTTAATAGAATGTCATTCACCGCTCGGCGAATCAGCTCGGGATACTGGTTCTGCACGTGGCGGGTGCACGCGCAGCGTGGTGTATTAAACACGCCGATTGGCCAAGCTGTAATGTCATTTTGCTTAAATGTCATTTAACGTGCCCATCTGACAGGGGAATTAGTTAGAACAATTTAGGCCTACTTACTTTAATCCATTGCATACTAATTTGTTTAATCAAGGAATATACCACAAAACTTTATTTTAAACAATAAATTTTTATTAAAAAAAACATTTCCTCAACCTCCAGGTGTAGTTTCTTTCTGTTAAAGGGGTATGGAAATAAAATTGAAATATTCAAATTTGGTTCGGAAATGAGTCAAGCATGACGGATAATAACCGTAAATGATAATCGCACGTTTGTAGTATTTTGAACGACTGGCTATATTTTTTGTTCCAAACGGTGCACTCGAGCAAGCGCTCGAAGACAAGCGAACGGAGAGCGCGATGCGTCATGGGATATCCGGTGCAAACAAAAACAAAGAAAAGATTCCCCGCATTCGTGACGTAGCAAGGCTGGCGTGGTTATGAGCTTCGCCCTTAGTGGCGTTGTCAGCTTTGTGGTGGTGTCAATAGCGTCAACGCATTCAACCGAGCCGTTCGAAGCACCTGTGGGGTGATGAGCGTGTGGCTGGCCCAAGGAGCACGTAGCTTCCACAGCACTGTCAGCTATGGGTGAACGGGCTGGGAAAAGCAACGTTTGTCCGAGTTTTGAGTGACGGGCTAATCTTCTAGGGCAAGGATGGCTGTATCCGGGTGCACAAACGAGGGTCCCAGAAAGAGGGGAGTCCCTCCTTTCCATCTTCTTGGCCTGTTTGGTTTAATGCGAGATTTGTGAGTTGAGGAGGAAAGCTAAGGAGGAAAATGTTGAAATTCCAAAGAGCGGCGCTGCTCCGAAGGAATCTGCTACGTCACGACTATGTAGCAAGTTCCCCAACGTTGCTAGATCACCTCCCAAACAGGCTCCGCATCAGGGTTGGGCAGAAATACTCAAAAATGTATTTGGAAATACAAATACTGGGATACTTGAAAATAGTAGCTAAAATACTGATACTGAAATATATCTGTCAAAATGTATCGCGATACGTATCGGAAATACATTTTAAAAAGAGGCAAAAAGTCTTTGGAAATACAAATACAGGAATACATTTTAGGGAGGGCAGAAATACAAATATAGAAATACTGATACTGCAATACATTTTTTTTCACCTTTGTTTGAGAGCCCAACTTATTTCATACGCAACAAATTCGTCGGGAGGTGCAATGGAAATCATTCTTGCTTCGTCTTTTATTTGACATTCAAGCGATACAAAATTAAAACATGCGACATTAAGGCGATACAAAGGGAAAACATGGAAGTCCTAAATTCAGTTACACTTGAGGAGTAGGAGCTTCTCAAATAGCCCATCTGTTAGGCGTTGCCCATTCGGGCGCAGCGTCATATTGGCAAAAGAGAATAGGCGCTCAACTGCTGCCGAGGAACACAGGTTCGTATTGAACCGAAGAAACACCGCTTTCACGGCGGGGAAGTCGTGAAGCATGCACATCTCATGCCTTTGGTCCTCTAGGTATCTGTAGACTTCGGCCCGGAGATGGTGCTGTGGGGTCCTCGGTGGCGGGGTCTGCACATCGAACTCAAAGAACGAGTCTTCGAGTGCCGGGAAAGACTCTTCCTCAGGCAAGGGCTCCGGTACGAAACCACAGGTTTCAGCCGCACGCACCAGGAGGTCCTCCAAGTTCGAAGCTCTGCCATCTTCCTTCGATGTCCACCTCAACTTGAAGAACGGGTGCGAGCAGGTAGCGATGAGGGCCTCTTCGTTCTCCATTTTTAAGAAGGTTCCGAACCGCTTATGTAGGCCTTCACGAACGCTGTCCAAGATTACTGCGCTGGTCCGGGTTTTAGGCTGGATCGCGTTGAGCTTCTTTTGGACAGTGGTCAGTGTCGGGAGGAGCTCGCCATAGTAGCCGTTGGCGCTTTTTTGTAGAATATTGATTGCTAGAAAGATAACATGGCATGGCAGATTATTTTTATAATTCAACTCAAAACACGTATGTCTAATGGTCTCATCAAAGCCTAGGTCGTCTACAATAGTTATCCCGTTCTGACTCCCATTAAAATGCATCTAGCACGAATGCAAGGGAAAGAGGAGAACCTTTCTTACCTGTGGCAATTGGATATAGGATGTCACGATACTCTTCCAAGAATTCCAGCTCAACATCTCTGAAGGTCGTCAAGTCGAGCTTCTCGGAGAGTGTCCTCAGCTGGGCTTTGTTGTCTAGAAATGCGACCAGGGCGTGGTAAAGGGAGCTCCACCTGGTCACGCATGGTGTAGGTAGCTGCCTCCCAAGAACCGAAGCCACTGTTTCCGCGGATTTTGGGCGATGGGAGGAGCTCCAGTACTCTGAACACTTCGACATCGCGCTGTCATGGAGACGGTTGCAAGCTGGAGATTTGTTTAGTGCTTTTTTAACATCACATGTCACGATGAGGCTGAGAGTGTGGCAAGCACACCTCAGATGATGCGGGAGCGACGGCGTGGTGACGTCATGAGAGAAAGAGAAGTCATCCATTGCATCTGCGTAATAGGACAGGAAGGCGTAAGCGACATTTGATGTAACTCAACGACTAGTTTATACGTGTGGTGCCTGAGGGAGTTCAATGACAACTGTATTATTTAAATATTAAACAATAAAAAGTTAAATTGAAATATGGGAAATTGATGCCAGATGCTAATGCGGACTCACCTTCACTCTGGCTATCAATGCCGAACTCTTTAAATGCCTTCACAAAGTTACTTCCATTGTCAGTTACGGTGCCGACAACCTTCTGTGTGTCCAAGTCAAACTCCGTGTAAACATCTGCAAGCATGTCGGCGACGCGGTCATGTGAATGGGTTCCTTCGAACCGCTTGCAGGCTAATGCAGCTGACACTCGGTTAAGCGTGTCAGGTGCGATCTGAAAATACGCAAATAAATTTACTTTTAAACTCACAAATACAAGTAGACTTGTGAAATGAACGGTTACGGAGGAATGTCGCAAAATAAACCTTTCAGACAAGGAGGGCTTTGAAAATTTATCTGAAAGGCATTCGGACAAAAGTAAATTGTATAGTTAAAGTTTTTTGAATTACAAGTTTATAGTCAAATAATCCCAAAAGCCGACTGAGCAGCTGCGTAAAGGTTTTTCATGAGACCAGCGATCATGCGGTGCATTTAGAATGATATAAAAGAAATGACGAACACGAGATCACGCACGCTATGAACACGTTGGCATATATTGTATAATAGAATGGTAAAGGCATCTCACCCAGTGAGCTGTAGTGCCCATAAAACTCCTTGTTCTGGTTGACCAGACGTCTGCGGTGGTGCACACATAGGCTACAGACTGTAGGGCGGACCGAATGCTGGTAAGCTTCCTCTCGAAATCCTCATCAATTTTCCGAGCAAGAGTCCTTCGTGACATCACCGTGGCTGTTGGGCACACTCCTGAGACGGCAGAACATAAGGCATCTATACACTAACTACAAAGGAAATATTCGCAACGTCGCAGTCACAGAAAGTCAAGAGAATATTACCTTTCACAAAGTCCTGGAACGGTTCGTCGTCAATAAAATGCAGAGGTAGCATGGCCTTAACTACCAGGTTTTGAAGAAGCTGATCAAACTTCCTCTGGTCTACTTGTCCGGGAATGCTCATGAAATTGTCGATCTTTCTTTGACTGACATGTGCTTGAGACCGCTCCCCTCCGTCCTTTGGTTTGCGTCCGCTGGTGGTTTTCTCAGGCCTCTGTAGATACTTCTCATACTCCGCTGCACTCGCTGGATGTAGCCGCTGGTGTGTATAAAAATTGGCTTGGTCACTATAGCTCTAGGGCAAAAACAAATGTACGACATATTTTATGAACTACAAAATAAATGCTTACCCTGAGATGAAGCTTGAAGTTCGAGGTGGAAGTTTTTGAGCCCGAAATTACTTTCAGGCAGGTTTGGCACTTTGCCTTGAAGGTAGTGGTTTCGGAAAAAGTGGAGTCTTCAATGGGCACAAAAAACTTTCCATCAAGGATTGACCGCGGTCCCTTCCCTGACATCCTGTCTGTCTGACGACTGATGCGAAGATACTTCGACCTCTAAATAAATTTCATGTCACTCTAAATCCCATCAAAACGTCACCGCGGTCCTTTCCAATGAGGGCGCCCCTTTCAACAATGATCACATATTGGGGAGGAGGACAGACCGTGACGCCCCAAGCGGTTAACTTCAGAACTACACGGATGGGGACAACAAATACAATGCAGTGATGTGATTGCTGCGCCAATTGCGCCAAACTGCGCCAAGGGGTGAACCCTGCTACATCCTGCTACATTTTGCCAAAATATGGGTAAACTGCGCCAAGCCTGCGCCAAAAGATCAATTTTGGTCGTCTTTCAAAACCGAAACTAAACTGAGTACCGTAACTGAGCATGCATGAGCTAGGTAGTGCAAGCGGCCGCCCAACAAAAAGTACCCTGTATCAATCTTCCATCCGGTCTTTCATAGTTTTTCCCGCCACCTCTCGTTTCACGCTCTCGTCGTTCATGTGTCTCGTCTACACCGTGGTCTCGTCTCGCGTCTTTTTAAAAACAATTTCAACGATAGACGCGGGCGTGTGTTGACGCTTCAGTGCTTCAGTCGTTGTACAAAGCGCTCCAAGTACATTTTTGACCCTGACTCGCGATGTATTGTTTTGACCTGACTCGCTCAGGTTCTTTTTCTCTGTGTGTTTAGCTTGTACCTCGCCTGCAGGCCTGGCAAGCACTTGCTGCTGGACTGTTTTTTGTCGTATGCTGGACAATTACATTTTGCATACAATTTTGGGAACCAGTTGGCGACGGAGCGGATTGGCGTGGTGTCTGTTTCGATCGAACAGCCATCTCCGCTCGCGCGACGAAGCACGTGCAAATGCAAGCCGGCCGAAGTTGCCCTCATGTGCATGCGAACATGACTGCACGACAGAGGCACCAGCCGGGTCACTTGCAACCCATTGTTTTATGTTTGCTTACTTTTCACGAAAATCTGGCACGTCGGGAACAAGTTAAACGGTGGCAAGCGGTTTTTCGGAATCGCTCGGCAACGGCCACAGCACTGTTCACTTGTGGGATGTCTCAATGTCTCTTTGGAGACATTGAAAGTGGGAATTCATTACTAGTCAAAGGCAACGCGAGGCTTGCAGCATCCTTGTACTAGAAAGTTTCGAAAAGCAAAAAGAGAAGCACCTTTGTCTTGTGTACAATTTCGCATTGCACTGCAGTAGTTACGTGTTTCACCAGTCGGAGACTGCTTCCATTTATTATATTATATAACTACGGTAGTCAACCTACTAGCTTATTTACTAATAGACCAGCTTATTTACTAATAAGCTGGTCATTTTCAAAAAAATTTTAATATGTGCAGTTTGGTTCTTATTTATCAATAACGGTACATATATATGTATAATTTAACTGAAGCATTGCAAAATGTGTCATGTCATTGGCATTTCAGTTACATGTTGAAAGACACCCAGGTGGTTGAACTTGACCATAATTTGTTTATTGCGGCGAGTGAAGTGCCTTTTGTTCGTCCAGCACTTAAAACAAATATTTTTATTTTTTAAAGAATATTTGCTCCAAAAACCACATTTGCTGCTCCGAAACACTGTTCTGGCTGCTCCAAAAGCAACTTTTGTTGCTCCAAAACACTGTTTTACCTGCTCCAAAGGCCACTTTTGCTGCTCCAGAACACCGTTTTGGCTGCTCCAAAAGTTGCTCCAAAACGGCTTAGGCTAATCACATCACTGACAATGGTTCAGCGCTCGGCCGACATAACCGAACGCGGCGTCAGTGTTCGGCTGGAGTTCGTGTTCTCCGGTGAGGGGGAGGAGAGGCTATTTTGTTTCTACTCCGGCCTGCCTGAACAATGCAGCATGAACGGTCCCAGCTCCGCACAAAAGCCGAAGTGGGTCAAGCTCGCATTCTCTGAGGATAGGTGCGGCACTTAACGTCGCTTCGTCGATTGTTAGTATTTTTTACATTAACCTGTGCACCGCGCTCTATTGTAGAAGATGAGATGGACATGCCCATAAGGCCTGTGAGCATGTGCGCAGGCCTTGTGTTGAGTAAACACCGAGGGTGGGGACAACAAGGGGGTCAGAGCTAGTTCGATCTCCTGCAACCACCCGTCCTGAATGCCTTCTTCTGAAAAGGCATTCGATGAAACGACTTCGATGAAACGGCGTTCGATGAAACGGTGTTTGACGAAATGTCCGGACCCACTTTCAACAGCCTCGATATCGTTACTTAAGGGAGCCTTCAAAACGCCGAAACAAGGAATCAACAGCTAAAAGCACTCTCACCTGCACTCTCACCGTCTTTTCACTAAAAGAACCCGCTCTTCAAACTTCTCTGGGAGGACCCCAAACTTTCTAGACTTGACAGTTTGTAACAACACTACCCCGCCTCGGTCCAGCTCTTCCTTTCGCGAAACACATGTACACACGTTACCCTGCGCTGAGTTGTACGTAATCCGTTTAATTTTTCACGACTCCCCCTCCCTCCTCCTCCCCCCCCCCCCCCCCCCCCCCGGTTCTATAAAAAGGGTTTTTATTTTGGCTCACTGACCAGCGCAAAAGGAAGCTTGGCACTCTTCAGTTCCCCAAAGCCTTTCTTTACAACACCAAGCGCCTGAATGTTTTTTAGACCCTAACAACAATGTCAAAAGACCCAAATATGTATTTCTACAAAAAGAAAAAGGGAAGAAAGAAAGAGGTGGGGGCAAGCTATATCCGCTTTTTTTAGACCATTGGTTTTTTCTTTGCAATCGAAAACGGGGAGAGGAGGATACAGTGTTTTTGTCCTTCTTCGAGAGGCTCGAGGCGGTAAGTGCACAGACAAGTATTAACAATGTCCTTGTCGGTTATAGTGACTACGACCATTTTCATAACGTCACAACACGAGACAACGCTCCGTCTACCCTAAAACACACTAAAAGAGATGTGATAATACTTGAAGGTGATATTTCCCCAAGCATCCTTGTTTGTTGCTGCACACTTCTCTTAGAAAACACAGTGCATTCTTTTTCAGCTTCTTTTCCCTTAATTGGCCCTGTTTCAAAAGCTACTTACCTTTTTGTGTTCCAACTTCTAGGGTTGACCCATTTTATTTGTGAATTTTGCAAGTTATCTGCTTCTCAGTCACCCTTTTTGTGAGTTAGCTTTTGCAAGCACTTCGAAAATGGTAATTGTCTTCCTTTTTTCTTTTTTTGTTGATGTTTTACCCGAGCAGGACGCATCTTATCTCAAGCAGAGATTTTTACAAATAAAACATAATGATGGCTGACGTAGACTTGAGATTCTGGAACTGAGAAGTGGAAACAGGTAGGGGCACCCTAGTGCAACTCATCGGTGGGGCCATAGTGTGGCTTAGTTCTCTGCGCTTGACTGCCCGTGGTATCAGAGGACGTCTATCGGGAGTACACCGGAGTAAACTAAAATCGGTCCGTGCTCCGTGCGTTTCTGAAAGACATTAAGGAAAGTGCACACATGGCAAACGTGCGTTTACATTTCCTTGTTTTAACCGACGTTCTTATTATTTGTTGTTATGAACGTCCTAGTGTTTTTTTTTTTTTTTTTATTACTTATATTTATATACTGGAAACGTTTTCTTCTTCACGAACTCCTCAAACGAGGCTCGACCTGTTTAGAACCAAAGGAAGAAGAATATCGAGCCAACCCTTATTTATTATTTAATTATCACCGTACTGGTACCATCTATGTTTTGCTTTTGTCTGGCAATATATGCCAGTACCGTAAGATTAACACAAATCAGTTCTTATTTCAGTTTTGGCTAGTTGTATGACGACTTCAACAGCTTCGCGATTTTGACAATCGAGAGTTTTTTCAGATCATTCCGATACCTCCGATAACGGCATGACGCATGCGCAAAAGCGGTGGCGGAGTATCGGATGTCGTTGTCATCGGGACGATTTACTAAAACTCTCTATTATCAGGCAATGGCTGCAACGATGAAGCTTTGCTCCATCTTCGAGGTAAATAGTACTTCCATTGCTTCGCTGAAGCTCAGTGCAGAGCATAAAGCACTCAAATGCTCAAGGTCAATAAATGGAACAGGTGGCAACAATAAGAATGTGAATAACCCTCTTCCCTTTGTTTCTTAGTTGACGACAATAATTTTGAAAGTAACGCCACGAAAGTGACGAATTACGTTTTGGCGTAACGGTCACTTAATTTTATTGGAGGGTAATTGTAATTAATTACAATTTAGCCTTGAGTAATTATAAATGTAATTCCTTAATATGTTCCAGTGACATGTACAAGTCTGATCCTGCGTAAATCCCCAAAGCAGCGTTGTTCAAGTCTAAAGGAATTACCACTAATCTCGTCACGCACTGCACTGACTGATTAAAAAACGCTGAGCGCTGTTTACTAGACGAAATTTTGTACGCAACTGCATGAATATTGGCTACAATACCCAACCTAGATGAATATTGGCTGGCTACCATATCCAACCTAGATGAATATTGGCTACAATATCCAACCGTGGAGCCCTCAAAAGTAAAAGAAATTGAAAGAAAGGCGTTCAGACTATATTTGTTCTTCGGGGGGGGGGGGGGGGGGGGGGGGGGGGGGAGTATTCTTAAAAAAATGTAACGAAATACATTCATCCTGATTGTATCGCGATACAGAAGAAGCCTTCTAAATGTATTTCGATACAGGAATAGAAATACTGCTGAAAAAAATGAATCGCGATACAGAAATACAGATACGAAATGTATTTCTGAAGTACTATCGCGATACATTTGTATCGCGATACTGCCCAACCCTGCTCCGCATGCATCCAACAGGTGCAGATTGAAAGATTGTTTATTTAGCTTTAAAAATAGTTTTTTTATGGCTTTCAACGGAAGACTGGTGTTTTTGAGGTTAGGGTGCAACATGCAACACACTCAAGCTAGAAAATGAGCGCTGGAATTTCGTTTCCCTAGCCCTCTTAAGGGTGACGGCAAAGAAAAAAAAGTGTACTTTTAAACAGGCTATTTGGGACAAGCATGTTACGAAACAATACTTCCGCCAAGAACAAAACTTTTTACAGCACTATTTATTGTGCAAGACTGATTTTAGTTTGCGGCTATTTCGTCCGTTTTAAGTCGCGCGCCATAAAATTGGTATTATACGTCACGGAGTGACGTACAAAAGCCACTCTGCGCGCTTCGAAAGAGCGTGAGTTTTAAATGTGGAGAGGTTGTGACTCCGACTAAATTACGTCCTGTGGCGTAAATATTGCTAAATTTTTTTTTTGTTTTCGCGGAAGATTTGTTTTGTGGCATGCTTGTCCCAATTAGGCTGTTTAAAAAAACACTTTTTTTCTTTGCAGTTACCCTTTAAGCAGGTTTTTGTGCCCCCTAACAGCTTTCTCCTGTAGTTGTTTACTGTGTAATATCATTAAAGACAACCAGAAATGTCAAGAGTAACCTTTTACTTTCCGCAGTCCATTGCCGTTTTGCTCCAATTTTTGTTGTCTATGCATACTCTCCACGCCCACTTCAAATTTCTATGATCATTGCTTTGTAATGTGCCACGGGAAGCATCCAGACGCTGTGCTTGCAAGCACAGGTTTGAACATTCCTGAGAATTGCTCGGACACGATACAAGTGGTGGTGAACAATTACACTTCGTTGGGAATATCCGGTCAGTCATCTTGCCGTAGAGAAGTCGAATGGAAGTGTGAAGTTACCTTGACTGCTTAGCTCACCTAAGCAAACCGTTTCAGTCAAGGCACCTCGATCCTGCAGTGCATATGTTACATCTACCAAATAGTTTCAAAGTAGAGTAATTCTGAAAAAGATCAATAAACATACTATCACATTTTTTTGAGTACCCACCTTTCCAAGTGCCTTGCTGTTTTCTTTTTCTTCGGCAGCAAAAGCCTCAGCGCTCCTGGTGTTCCTCGTGCTCTGGGCTTCCCTGAGTGTGTCTATAAAGTGTTTAAAAATAAATGTACACTACTTAACCAGAAATGTTATGCAAGACTGTACTGATAAAAATACAGCACAAAGTAGAATCGTAAAGACCTTGGGTGTTGCCGCAAGACTTTGTTTCAACGAAAGTGTGTCTGCTCAGAATTAGGTTATTGTTCTTTCTGTGTAACCGTTATGATACAATCATGATAATTTATTTAGCTTTCATATCCCTGCCGTGTCAATGGTGTGCTCTGTAAGCACCATACCAGAAAACTCTTTTATTTGCAGAATTTTGAATCTTTCATCGAAATAATGAAGATTTGGGATGATTATGCTGCACAGCATGAATTTGTGGAGGCTGTACAGACACATGATGATGAGGCTGTCAATTAACTCATTGGTTACTGTAGATAGAAAAAATAACTATGTGAGCCTATATATTTGTGAATTAATCTTTCTGTCACCTTGCAACTAAGTACAGTCCCGGTCAAAATAAATACTAACAACGGAGCTGTGACCGAACAGTACTTACGGCGCCTGATTGTGGTGGGTGCGGGCAGTGTTTAAAGCAAGTGACTGGTTCATTTAATTTTTTGTGTGTTGACAAATTTCATCTCAATTTACGGCCCCCAACAGCTGCTTTATCTCAGTGACTTTTGTGCAGCATCTTATTGTGCAGCCGCAGGAACGACACATTTTATTGAAAGAATTTGCCAGGTCATGCAATTGAATTTCGTTTGGAGGATGGTGTCGTTTTGCAATAGCAAGTGTCTAGAGTTCCGTCCAGACGGAGTGATTGTCGCCACTGAAGTTCCGTTCAGACGGAACTATAAACTTATTAACTGAGTGACGGGGGCGCCGCTGCCATGAAGCGGCATTGAAAGGTGGGACAATTAACAGTTTTGTAATGAGCCGCCGCATACTGTCGCCGCAAAGTAAATGGGTAGGCCAGTTAGGTTAACACGCACTCCGGTGATAGACGCGCGGTTCATTCACACTCATTAAGAAAAAGCTCTTGAAAGATTACTTCGGAGCCTGGGCATTAGCACTTTAGACGAAACTCTATTTGCGACTATCGTTCCGTCTGGACGGAACGCTAGCCACAGCTTTTGTAATAACCCACTAGCTTTGTGGCTTAAGTGTCGTCAGTGCAAACACTCAGCTCGGATAGAAGGCAATCTTCACTGACTGAAACGTCAAAGAGGCAGCACAATCACAAATACAGTGATCAACCATAGTGCCCTTGAGCACCTGTCACTACAAATGACATAGCTGATTTACTCATGTTCTCGTTTTCTGCAATCGCTGGCGTCTATTTGTTTATTAAAAGCGGACCTCCAAAATATGCGCCATAGACTAAAGGGGCAATTACGGTACTACATAGGGCAATGGGCAGAGATAATGCCAAAACGCTTTGTAATCTTGCCGGAGCAGTATCATTAAGTTCCACAAGGAGGATCTGAAGGCTCAGAATGTCACGTGCTCTGCTGTCTATATTTCGTTTTACCATGACTGTATTTGTGAGCCACTCTGGCTACACATGGGTCCAGTGCCAGGGATACCGATCAGCATCCATACATTACTGTAACCGACTAAATTTTCGCGAGGACCTCATTTTCGTGAATTTCGCGAATCGCCTTCAATTCGCAAAAAATATGTCCCGCAAACAATTCGGGCAATATGTGAACGCTACGAAAGATACACTCGATTCGCGAAAATTAGAACCCACGAATAATTTCAAATTTTTAGCTTTGGCCCGATTCGCAAAAATTTGAGCCCGCGAAAATTAAGCCGTTTACAGTATATAGAATTTAGGGAGGGCGAAGGTATAGCAGTATGAGTAACGCATACGCATGATGTCATGCATTCCAACCGGAAAAGTCTATACATACGACATGGGGAGCTAACGCAATCTAGAGGTGGAAAGAGGCCATCGTGATTGGGTCCTGTCTGCTCGGCCAACTAGGCAGCTTTGACTCAGCCACTCGCTGTGTGTGGACATGCCTGATCCCACATGCATGTACGACGCTATGATGGCAATTTGTGCACCCACAAGGTTTAATAGTATGCAAGCACATACTAGTATGCTCATGGGTTTAGAAGGTGTATCCTCATTGCAGAATCGCTCGCGCAGCCGGATTACATATCAGTGCTTTGATCTTATAAAGCAGCTTTTATTCAAGTGCACAAGCCTTGAGCAGGCGACGGAAGGCAACTGAACAAGTATGCGGAACTTCACGTACAGCAAGTAGGGTGGCTGAGGTCAAGTTCATTTTTGCGAAGCAATACCACTGTGGGTTGCGACAACCTGTGCCCGCAAAACATCTCAATGCCGAAACTTTTCGAGCTCAAAAAATAAAAGCCCTTTTCAGTATTCAGCAGTCTGGGGCAGAAGCCATGCTATCAAGCGCACCAGCGACACGCCGGGGATCTTAATAGAGCAGCCGGCCAAGACCCAAGTGGTCGTGGATTGATCACTATTTGCTTCCGTCTACCGCTATACTTCGTTCAACAACCTTAAAAAGAACAGTAGTGGACACTGCGAGTCAGTTACACTCGTTTGGGGCAAGTCTAACACTGCGAGTTCGACTCAATTGCCCCAAATGTGTCTGAGAAACCAGATTCAACACTATCCTATTTATTGGGCATGCGACATAATTCAGGTCGGCGAATTTCGCTACACATATTGATTGTAATATTGCCTTATTACCATCATGCTTTTAATTTTAAGGAACACGAAACCAACATTACCAAGGAACTTCTGTGCACGCCCATCCTACGATTACATAAGAACTTCCGTGGTGTTGGATACGTGTTTCAGCTTTTTCGTATTTAGCATTTCAAGTAGACATACTGACAACACTTTTTCTAAAATCGCTGGCATAATAAAGTATTGTCCTCCCCTTTTCCTTACCCTAGCCCCACCCTTCCCGCCCCCCTTATCGTGGTACACACGTGCATAATCGCGACTGCCTATGATGCACGCTCATCCGCTGTTGTCCCGCGAAATCCAGCGCGCCTTCGAGAAAATGAAAGACGCCACTACGTAAAATACCGGGCAAGCGCCCACTCAAACTTTGGAGAGAATCGCAAAAAAAAATGGGGGATGGGCGCTTTTCCGGTCATCAATTTTACATATAAATTTACTGTGCGCATTTTTTCAGATCTTACAGATTTGGGAACGGGCGCTTACTGTGGAATGGGCGGACGCGCGGTATTACGGTGCGTCTATGATATCCATGAGTAAACAATAATCGATCACAGTTAGGACCAACTTACCCGAGTGCGGCAAGCACGAGAATGTGCACGGAAAAAGTCGGCGTGAATTATTTACAACAATGAGGCGCGCCACTACGTTAAGAAGAGCAAATGAAACGCAAACCTCGCCGAACAACTGCAACACTACTGCCTTGTAGTAGGTCACACCATTAGGCGGCGCCTGATTCTTCAGATCAATGTCCGCGCACCATGCGATCTTGTACTGGCCGTGTTTTTTTACTTCTTCTGATTGCTTATTCCGAACAAAACCGATAGGTACCACCTCCACAATGTTATCATCGTAGTGGACAAGAATATACTTTGCCATTGCGTCGACCGCGGATCACC